>NW_024424786.1:132213-247026 GCF_017311325.1 Ursus maritimus | reverse complement strand
TGGATAGGTAAATATTCTCTTTGAAATCGGGACTACTGTTTTTGAACATTATTCCATCAGATTAATGTATTATCAGTTATGAAGAATGTTAACCAGTTATTTAAAAATAAAGTATCATATATATGAAAGCATTTTTGCAAACTGTAAAGCCCTGTAATAATATTATAAAGAAATATTGTTCTGGTGTTATCTTGAAGTGACAAAGGTCCTGAAATTACAAAGTGAAACCTCTTATATTTGAAACACAATTTTCAAAATGTTTCCCCAAAATGTCTTTTATTTTCCACATGTAACTAACTCCAAGAATGAGATATTTCCACTTGTTTAAGTTCAAGTGAATTTGACTTAATAGCAGTAACTGTAGTAATATAATGAGGGGTAATGATCAGCCTCATACATGGCAAAGATCTAAAGATGCTGGAATTGTGTTAGAAATCTTCAGAGCCGCACCCCACCACTCTATTATCATGTTTAAACGTCCTAGGACAAACTGCAACTTTCATGAAGACTGTATTACCGACTAGGTGCTTTCAACACCAAGAGCTGTTTTGACATGTCAAACCTAAGTCTGGTCTTTGAAAACCCTGCCCTTTATTGGACACTCTTTAAAAGATCCGCATGTTAAAACAGTTTCTTGCTTTTGATACACATTGTATCAAGAACTGCATGTTCAAAATAAAGATGGGGAAATTTCTGCCAAGTGTATGGAAACATGACTCCATTTTTGTATAGCCAGGACTCCATTTTTATGTAGCTAAAATGTCGCAAACGATGGAACACTTCATTTTACGGTAGCCCTCCTTTAATATATTACCTGAGAAGTAGAAATAGTTCATCCTGCTGGCTTTGAAAACCCTAATCCTATTTGTTATGGTAGACCTTACATAAAATGGAAATACACAGCTCAGTCTTCAACATGCTTAAAAACAAATCAACAAAACCCAAAAAACAAAAACCAGGAGCTAGCAATTAAAAATCCTCCAAACGCCCGCGCTCCGCAAACACTTCTTCCAAAGAAGTCTGGTATGGTCTGGGTATTCCTCCGTGACCGCTGGCCGGACATTCCTTCGGGAAAAGCAGCTTCTCGTGTGAGGTACAAAGACAATAAACCCCTTCCTTTTATCCCTTTCTCATTCACTTTGCAGGGGGTGGAATAAATAGGGAGCTGAATGACGCCTTCTGTACGCATCTGGGTGCACCGTCTTGTTTCCTGAACACTATCCTCCCGGCTCCCCCACCTAAAGCCGCCGACGCTGAACACCTGGAGACCGATAGTTATTCCAGGCACTGCGCCCCGGGGGCGCCAGGCCTCAACCCTACAGGCCCGTCCCGGGGAGGCCCGGCCTGCGAGGGGCAATCACGGCGCTTCGGGGGCGCCAGGAAGATCAATGCTCCGACACGCCACGGACAGGAATCCGGTAGAGTACGGGAAAGGCGAGTCCCCAGCACTCCCGCCCCCCCCCCCCCCATTCCCGCTGAGAAAACGAGGTAGAGGGAAAGGGGGCTGTACAACTCCAGCATGGGGTAGAGTCAGGGAACAAAGAGACAGGAGGAAGATGAGACAGCCACACCAACGCAGACTCAGAAAGGCTCTCCGACTTTACGCAAGTGTCCCGCATCTCGACCGCGCTCAGCTGCCCTTACGCCACTAACTTGGCTTCAGAGCCTTCGCGAATATGGCTTTGCGCACTGCGGCGAGGCTGCGGCGCAACCGAGCTTGGCCCTGTGGCTCCTCCCCGCCGCTCTGCGCGGATTGGTGGCAGACAGCAGTCGGGCTTCTGATTGGGCGGCGAAGGAACCATTCGGGGCGGCTCTGGTGGGTTCGGCTGCCCCAGAGTGATAAGTTCGGCTTCAGACACGCCTCAGCGCCAGCAGCGAGTCGGAGCTCTATGGAGGTGGCGGCGAGTACCGGGTGGTGGCTGCAGCAGCGACTCCTCTGAGCTGAGCGTTTCCAAGCCGTTCCCGATTCCTTCCTCCCCCTTCCCTCCCCCTTTTTTGTTTTCCGTTCCCCTTTCCCCTCCCTTCCCTGTCCCCGACGGCCGGATCCTGAGGAGGCAGCTGCGGCGGCAGCTGCTGAGTTCTCGGTGAAGGTGAGTGGAGCTGCCGCCGCCGCCGCCGCCGAGTAAGAGCGCTCTAAAATGGCCGCCGTCCCCTGGCCGCTTCTTCTCGAGCGGTACAAAATGGCGGCCGCAGGCGGGGACGGGCGGGGCGACCCTTGTTAGGTTTTTTGCGCTCTACGGGAACCTAGAAATTCTTCACCTTTGTTCTCCTTCCCCGTTGCTGAGGGAGTGGAAGGAAACCGGCAGCCGTGGCGGCCCCCGGCCGTCATCGTGGCTGTCGGTGGCCGGGGTCCGGGCGGACCGAGGCGCTGGTGTGGTCGGATTGGGAGAGAGCGTGGCCGGGCCGCGCGCCGCCGCGGGGAGCGACGTGCCGGCCGGCGGGGAGGGCCCGGCCGTTGGCGCGGGACCAGCCAAGGCGCAGGAGTCCCGGAGCCCGGCCTCCCGGCGGGGAGGTGGTATGTTGAGGCCCCGGTGCCGGCGGGGAGCGGTCCCCGCCTGGGACGGGAAAGGGGAGAGAAAACAAGAATTTGCGTTCTTTGGTCAGCTGGGAAGGGGACGGAGAGGCGGCTGTCAGTCCCTCGGGGATTTATGGGGAGGGAGGGGGGTCCGCTCGGAGGCGGCGGGTGGGAAGGAGAACGCCTTCCTGCCTGGAGAACAAAGAGCCGGGCGCTGGGCCGGCGGGGGCGGCCTCCGCTCGTCCCCACCGAGGCTTCCCCCAGCGGCTTCGCGGCGAGGCTGTCGGAAGCACTTCCTAGCTCCAGCCTGGGTGGGAGGAATCCACTGCTCTTTTGTTCCCAGGAAGGGGGAAAACGGGGCGGAGGTTCCTGCTGCCATGTTGTTGCCCGTGTCTTCCTCCTGCCGAGTGCCAGCCACTGTACACCCATGTCCCTCTCGCATCTTCCCGGATGCTCTCCGTGCAGGGGAGTTGAAAGAATGGACAGTGAAGAAAACTGCTCGACAGTCTTTAGTTATTCCTTATCTAGTCCGCTGGGCTCTTCGTCGAGGCAGCGAGAGCTTAGGACGTTTTCCACATCATGTGCTCGTGTTGATGGAGTTAAGATTTTCTGTTACTGATCTCAGTGCTCAGTTCTCAAAGTAGAATGTGGCTCTTACAAAAGATTGATTAGCAGTCGGGATGTTATCCTGCTTCTTTGAAGGCTCTTTGCATCTTTGAACATAAAGGGAATTTCCAGGTGGCTAAACAAAATTTTACTGTCCATTTGTGTTTGAGTACATTCTATTTTAGTCTAAGGAGATCTGCAATGCAGTGAAAGTTCAATCAACTGCAGTGGCAGGATCTAAAATAAATTATAATTGAAGGAAGGTTTATAGATTCCTATGTTAGTAGTGTCTAATTTTGGTACTCTTTCTCATTCTAGGTTTTTCATTTCTCCCATCCTCTTCCCTCCCCACCCCATCCATTAATATTATTCTTTTGAAGATTCTTCGTTGTCAAGCCGCCAAAGTGGAGAGTGCGATCGCAGAAGGGGGTGCTTCTCGTTTCAGGTATGTGCGGATTTATTTTTGGCCGTTGTTAGGAAGAGGCTAATCATAAGATTAAAAAAATTACCACACCAAGTAATTCTGATTTAATGTGTTGCAAGTTTAACATATAATAGGCCATTTACTTTTTTTTTTTTTAAGTTCTTAAATTTTCATTATTTTCTGTTTGCCATATGGAGGGTAAATGTTCATTAGGCTCAAGTTCGGTCTTCATCTGTGGTGTAATTTCTGAAATACAGAATAATTAGAAACCCGTTAGCCCTCTTAGATAATTGGCATACAGTTTTTTTAAAAAGTTTTTCTTTTAAATAGTGCTTCTTCGGGCGGAGGAGGAAGTAGGGGTGCACCTCAGCACTATCCCAAGACTGCTGGCAACAGGTATAGTAAGTGTGTAGTAACAGTGAGCTTTAGAAAGCAGATTTAGATTAACAGTCGTTCTCATGCTTAAGAGTACAGCAATAGATACCAGGATTCCT
The DNA here is from genome assembly GCF_017311325.1 of Ursus maritimus. NCBI lineage: Eukaryota > Metazoa > Chordata > Mammalia > Carnivora > Ursidae > Ursus > Ursus maritimus. The sequence goes on along the minus strand of NW_024424786.1, from coordinate 242,987 downwards.
AATCATACTGGGCATGGTTTCCGCTACATAGCCTTAATTGAGAATATCAGCTCTTGATTGTTCTTTTGCTAAATCATCTGAATTAGGGCTCTCAGACTGCTATTTTATCCTCTTAACTCTTTGGATTATTTTCATTATTGCTATTTCTGAAATCAGCAATTATTATCAGCAGTTATCCATACTTATTGGTAGTAAAGCAGTATGCATGTGACATAGTCATAGGACATTAGAAGATGTTCTTAAGGTGTGGCTCTTGGAGCAGCAGCATTGGCATCATCTGAGAGATTATTAAAAATGCAAATTATCTGGCCCTTCCCCAGCTCCACTAAAACAGAAACTGGGGGTGGACCCAGCAGTCTGTTGAAACAAGCCCTTCAGGTGGTTCTGTTGCAGTTTGAGAAGCACTGATTGTGGGTTGCTTAGTTGTAAGGGAAGTTGAAAAAAATGTAAACTTCCTGTTCAGAAAGATGTCTGATCAGTATGACATTTGATATGTGTCAGTGCTAGGTTTTAAATTGTATTAATTATAAATCTTCCATTTTCACTAGCGAGTTCCTGGGGAAAACCCCAGGGCAAAACGCTCAGAAATGGATTCCTGCACGAAGCACTAGACGAGATGACAACTCCGCAGCAAACAACTCCGCAAATGAAAAAGAACGACATGATGCAATCTTCAGGAAAGTAAGAGGGTAAGTTTACAGATCGGTTTTGTCCTTTTACTAAAAGGAGGCGGGGAAGAATGGGTTGTCTATGTTTTTCTTGTGTATGTGCTATATTATCTAGAAGGCAATGTTCATGTCCAAAGTGTATATTTTAATAAATACCAGTGTTGGCAGTTTTATCTTAAATTGAAGATGGAAACATATAGGTATTTTGAGGCTTAAGAGTTGCTTGTAGTCATGGGATTAAAATCCACAAGCCTTTTGTCCTGATGTTTCCCATGCCTGGTGTGTAACCCACTGAAGCATGGAACATAATGGTCTTAGTTCCTGGATTTTAGTAAGGAGATTCTTGTTCTCTGGGTTTTGAGGTAGTGAGAGAGATAGTCAAACAGCTGGGGATTCCTAAGCAGGTACAGACAGGATCTAAATAATAGTGAGAGGTTTATTTTAACATATTCTTGGCTAGATGGGTAGGAGGATAGGTCTTAGATACTCAGTGATGGAAGAAAAAATCTTACATAATTTAAAAGTAGTTTTTCAACTCTGATTCTTTGTGTGTTGCCTGACACTTAGTGTGATTCCTTTCTCCCCAGCATACTAAATAAGCTTACTCCTGAAAAGTTTGACAAGCTATGCCTTGAGCTCCTCAATGTGGGTGTAGAGTCTAAACTCATCCTTAAAGGGGTCATACTGCTGGTAAGTTAAAAGTTAGCTTAACTGAAAGAGTAAAGTAGTTAAACCCAAGGTTTTTTCCGCACACTTGTATTGATGCTTAAAACTCAGGTGTGAGCTAGATACGTGTATCTTTGAATTGTGATGGTGATTTTTAAAAAGAACCACTAACTTTCAGCAGCATCAGACTTTGGAGGTGGGTGTTTATTTTTATATTGAAGTATAGTTTGACATACAATGTTACATTAGTTTCAGGTGTATAATATAGTGATTTGATAATTGGACACATTACACAGTGCTTACCGCAAGTATGGTTGTCCTCTGTCATAAAAGGTGCATTTTAAATTGTTCATACTAAAAAAAATACATGTTCATACTACGCTTGCAGAGTTAGGGGCCTAGCACAGGCTAGTCAGGTTTTGGGGTTTTATGTTGTTCTTTCTGTGGAAAGCCTATTTTGGTGTTGGAAATGAATCATAGACTAGTTGATAGTGAGATTCCAGTGTCCGTTTATAGTTTCAATATCCAAGATACTTTCAGCCCTTGGTGGTGGGGGATGACTCGTATGAGATCTGTACTATCTTCAAGCTAATATTTAAGCGCTTGTATTCTCCCAGGCTGTGTGCTAATCATTTTACATGTATATAAGGCCAAGATTTTGTCAGAAGGTTATCAAAAGATTTAAGATCCTTAAGACTTGCAAGGAAGTATTAAGTTAAAGCAAGGGTTCTTTCAAAAAGTTGTCATATTCAGTTTAAAAAAATGCCATTTTCTGCAGATTGTGGACAAAGCCCTAGAAGAGCCAAAGTATAGCTCCCTGTATGCTCAGCTATGTCTGCGATTGGCAGAAGATGCACCAAACTTTGATGGCCCAGCAGCAGAGGGTCAGCCAGGGCAGAAGCAAAGCACAGTAAGTACTGGTGTTTGCTTACTTACTTTAAAATTGATTTGAAAGATTTCATTAACAAAATCTGCCAAATGTCTTTGTTTCCTATAGACATTCAGACGCCTCCTAATTTCCAAATTACAAGATGAATTTGAAAATCGAACCAGAAATGTTGATGGTGAGAGTTTATATTTGATACTTACGTAGTCTGTGTATTTTCAACTTTATTTTGAAAGTTGACTTTTTTCTGCTGTGTATTTTCAGTCTATGATAAGCGTGAAAATCCCCTCCTCCCCGAGGAGGAGGAACAGAGAGCCATTGCTAAGATCAAGATGTTGGGGAACATCAAATTCATTGGAGAACTTGGAAAGCTTGATCTTATTCATGAATCTATCCTTCATAAGTGCATCAAAACAGTAAGTATGGGAATTAGGTTTAGATCAGTCACTGGGTACATCTTTATTTGGGGGAAAGTTCCATTATAATTGCTTCATGCCATCAGAAAATGTTGGTAGGCTCATTAAATAATTCAAAGGGCTAGCAAAACTTACTTAAATGTTATAAATAGGTACTTAAAGTACACAGTGCATTTTGTAAAGTGTGGGTAGAATTACCTGTCTCTGTTAAAATTGCGTAATTTGGAAGGATTTCTTCTATACACACCGAATAGTACTGTACTTAGTGCTGTATATGAGGGTGCTCTCCATCACTGCAAACATAAGGACAAGTGTTAGAACTATAAACCAAGTAAGATTTTGTCAACCTGTAGCATTTACTTCTTTGGTAGCTTTTGGAAAAGAAGAAGAGAGTCCAACTCAAAGATATGGGAGAGGATTTGGAGTGCCTCTGTCAGATAATGAGGACAGTGGGACCTAGATTAGACCACGAACGAGCCAAGGTATGTGTATTGCTGACAAAAATGGTATGAGTAGCTTGTCTTAATTTTATTTAAATGACTTGTTTTAGGTGATTGTCCTATTCTTGATTATAAACCAGGAAGTCTTAAAAGATTTAAATAACTGTATATATTTGCCATAGCAATTGTTTCTAATTAGGTATTTTTTTATTTTACTAGTCCTTAATGGATCAGTACTTTGCCCGAATGTGCTCCTTGATGTTAAGTAAGGAATTGCCAGCGAGGATTCGTTTCCTGCTGCAGGTGAAACTGATTTAAATATGCTGATAAGCTGATTTCTTCTCTTTGGGAATATTAAAAGTTACTAAAACTGTTTTTAAATTACAGGATACCGTAGAGTTGCGAGAACACCATTGGGTTCCTCGCAAGGCTTTTCTTGACAATGGACCAAAGACGATCAATCAAATCCGTCAAGATGCAGTAAAAGTAAGATGCTGGTGGTTTTTTTGTTTTTTAATCGAGTGTTTTTTAAGTTTATCAAACTGCGAAGATCTTGTTAACATTTGAGACTCCTCTTACTGGTGGAGCTTAATGTTTTTAGTTTCTTGTATAACATGGAAAGAAATTATATGTAGAAATTACATAATTAGCACTCTAGTAGCCTAGAAGTAGTTTTTCTCAGTATGACGATTTTAGTTTTATGTAAGGTAGTATCTAGAATCAGATGTTTATACACTTTATTTTTAAAGGATCTAGGAGTGTTTATTCCTGCTCCTATGGCTCAAGGGATGAGAAGTGACTTCTTTCTGGAGGGACCGTTCATGCCACCTAGGATGAAAATGGATAGGGACCCACTTGGAGGACTTGCTGATATGTTTGGACAAATGCCAGGTGATTTGACTGAAACTGTTACCAATTTAAAAAAAATTCAACATTTTAATAGTAGCAGAGTTGTAAAGAATTCTTTGTTCGTGTGTGTATTTTAAGGTAGCGGAATTGGTACTGGTCCAGGAGTTATCCAGGATAGATTTTCACCCACCATGGGGCGTCATCGCTCGAATCAACTGTTCAATGGCCATGGGGGACACATCATGCCTCCCACACAGTCGCAGTTTGGAGAGATGGGAGGCAAGTTCATGAAAAGCCAGGTATGAAAACATTGAGAATTCTTAGGTAACAAGTATCAAATCCAGGAATGTGAATTACTTTTTGCTTTCTTAAAACAAATATTTTAGGGTCATGTGTGTTTTTCTAAACCAAATTTATATCTGACAGTTAACTTAAAACTGGGTAAGATGCTTATCCTTAATATTAATAAAATCACAGCACTTTATTTGACAGTTAGTCTAGATTTTTATTCTTCCCTTGTTTCATCTTTTACTTCCTCTGGGCAAATTCAGTTTAAACTTTCCTTGTGGCTTGGCTCATCCCTTTGGTACTTGATTACCATAATTTGTGGACCCCTTTTTATCTAGACTTTCTTTCTCCCTTTCTAAAATAGGGGCTAAGCCAGCTCTACCATAACCAGAGTCAGGGACTCTTATCCCAGCTGCAAGGACAGTCGAAGGATATGCCACCTCGGTTTTCTAAGAAAGGACAGCTTAATGCAGATGAGGTACATTCGCCTATGTTACTTCTATGCCAAAGTTTGTCAATTTAGAAATCTACTGCCCGATGATTATAAATAAGACGCGTTATTAAGAGGACTTAATGCTGGAGCTCTTCACCTTCTTCTTTTCTGTACTTCCTTTTTCTTTCTTTGGATGTCCAGCGTCCTGTGAGCGAAGATTATGAGATATGAGGGCAAGTCTCTTAAAGTCTTCAGTTAGAGCAAAGAAAATGGTTGTCAAGATTTTGATTGTGATTTTCCTGTAAATAAACTGATTTTCTGGTTTTTAACATTTCAGTGATGCATCTCCTAGGAGAATTCTAGTACAAATACAAAATTTGTAACAGTATCTTATTTTTGTGTGGGTCAGATCTTTAGTTTTCTTGCCTGAAGTTATGTTAACATGGAGCAACTTTTTCAGCCATCAGTTCTCAAATTTCTGCCTTAGGTTCTAGGATGTTTGTATGCTGATTTAGTAATTGTAGGATGTTGGATCTAATGTTTGCCAACTGCATGGTGTCGATTTTGTTTTGATTTGTTTTCAATTCTAGATTAGCCTGAGGCCTGCTCAGTCGTTCCTAATGAATAAAAATCAAGTGCCAAAGCTTCAGCCCCAGATAACTATGATTCCTCCTAGTGCACAACCACCACGCACTCAAACACCGCCTCTGGGACAGGTATGACTGTAGTATGACAACATTTTCTCTTGTTAGAGTACTTTGGAAGATTTTTTTAGTGTCTGTCTTTTAACTTGATGAGTTGTTTTTTGTTTTGTTTTTTAGTTAAACATTTGTACCTGGTTTTTGTGTTTTTGGTTTTTTTTAGACACCTCAGCTTGGTCTCAAAACTAATCCACCACTTATCCAGGAAAAGCCTGCTAAGACCAGTAAAAAGCCACCACCATCAAAGGAAGAACTACTTAAACTAACTGTAAGTTTCAAATAATCACAGTCTAATTCACGGAGTCTATCTGAGATGGGAAAACACTAAAGATACTTGGATTGTGTTCTTTTCAGGAAACTGTTGTGACTGAGTATCTAAATAGTGGGAATGCAAATGAAGCTGTCAGTGGCGTAAGAGAAATGAGGGCTCCTAAACACTTTCTTCCTGAAATGTTAAGCAAAGTAATTATCCTGTCACTAGATAGAAGTGATGAAGATAAAGAAAAAGCAAGTTCTCTGATCAGTTTGCTCAAACAGGAAGGGATAGCCACAAGTGACAACTTCATGCAGGTACAACACTTGTCTGATTCTGTGAGGGGTTTTTTGTTTTTGTTTTTTTTTTTGCATTCCTATTTTGAGAGCTAATAAACTGTTACCTATTCCTTCAAAGGCTTTCCTGAATGTATTGGACCAGTGCCCCAAACTGGAGGTTGACATCCCCTTGGTGAAATCATATTTAGCACAGTTTGCAGCTCGTGCCATCATTTCAGAGCTGGTGAGCATTTCAGAACTAGCTCAACCACTGGAAAGTGGCACCCATTTTCCTCTCTTCTTACTTTGTCTTCAGCAGTTAGCTAAATTACAAGATCGAGAATGGTTAACAGAACTTTTTCAACAAAGCAAGGTCAATATGCAGAAAATGCTCCCAGGTAAGAGAATGCTGGGGACTTTGTTATTTTGTTTTGAATAGTAAGTCTAGAGAGGCTTAGTACCTTGAGTGGATTTATGTAAATCATCACACTGTGTGATGATCCTGTCCAGATAGTGATAAGCATCACCTTTTATAACAAGTGATTGATTTACTAACTTCATTTGATCCTTTGCTGGGTTCTTTATTCTTCTACATTAGTCTCATACATTTGGGAAATAATTTGTGAAGCTGTTCTCTAGACAGGCCAACTGGCTAAAATGAACAGCCTGATGATGGAGATGGTTTTTGTCTCTTCAGAAATTGATCAGAATAAGGACCGCATGTTGGAGATTTTGGAAGGAAAGGGACTGAGTTTCTTATTCCCACTTCTCAAATTGGAGAAGGAACTGTTGAAGCAGATAAAGTTGGATCCATCCCCTCAAACGATATATAAATGGATTAAAGATAACATCTCCCCCAAACTTCATGTAGATAAAGGATTTGTGAACATCTTAATGACTAGGTAAGATAAAGTCCAGAGTTCATGCTTTATATTAGAAAAAGGTCTAAAGCAAGGACTAAGAATTATCTTTCTTGAGCTGGAAAATGTTGCTTTTGGATTCTAACAAGATCTTTCTTTGCAGCTTCTTACAGTATATTTCTAGTGAAGTAAACCCACCCAGTGATGAGACAGATTCTTCCTCTGCTCCTTCCAAAGAACAGTTAGAGCAGGAGAAACAACTGCTGCTTTCTTTCAAGCCGGTAATGCAGAAGTTCCTTCATGACCACGTTGACCTGCAAGTCAGTGCCCTGTATGCTCTTCAGGTGCACTGCTACAACAGCAACTTCCCCAAAGGTGAGCGGGAGGAGGGCGGGTGAGCGGGCGCGGCATCTGCCAGCAGCGCACTGGATCATGGGATTGCATGTTGTCTTGTAGGCATGTTACTCCGCTTTTTTGTTCACTTTTATGACATGGAAATTATTGAAGAAGAAGCTTTCTTGGCTTGGAAAGAAGATATAACCCAAGAGTTTCCTGGGAAAGGCAAGGCTTTGTTCCAGGTAAATCTTTAGTTAGAGGAATTTTAGTCTGCTTTTTTCAATTTACTTGGTATTTTGTGTCCTGTATTTGTTTTAAAGGTTCTTCCTTAGATGCTTGGTGTTATCTGTACCTCTCCTCCTGCACTGTTAGAAGCTGCGGTAAAGTAGGCAGTTAGCACAGGGACGTAAAGCCATGAAGTGATGAAAGGCTTCAGTCTAGTGATAGGTAAGGGGTTATTGATGGCTAGCATTTTGTAGAAAGCTGCTTACAAAGGTTGAATGATGGCGTAAGATTGGATTTAAGCTTTTTTTAAAAAAAGGAGAGATTGCTTCTGATTTTTCACACCTTAATTTTAGATCTTACAGAGTGGACTTCTAGCCCTAGGGGAAGAACTTCATACTTCTGGGGATTTTAAAACCACAGTACATATATCACACACAGTGGTTTAAAAGCAGGTTTCAGAGTTCGATTTAGTGGGTCTGTGGTTTCCCAGGGGACCAGGGTTTGAGAAATACTGGTCTCTAGTGTCTTTTTGTGAGGAACATCCATGAAGCATTTACCATTAGCCCTGTCCTTGGGGAATCTGCTTGGGCAGTTTCGGAGCAGGGCTGGAAGTCTACATTAGGAACCATTCTCCCCTCTTTCCCCATTCCTGCTAAACCTGTCTTAGGTTCGGGAGGAGCCCGTCCCGCTCAGAAATGAGCCTGAGCGGTAACGGAGTAGTGTCACGGACCGACGCCCGGGCTCCCTGGCTGTAAAACTGCTTCCCAAATCCAACTGCCCACACCTTTTACAATAACTTGTAGCCGACAGTATCAGCAGTATGGTCTGAAGGCTGCTGCAGTCATGAAAGGGATCTGCTACCTAAAACTTGTCTCCTTCGGTGGGTTTGCCAGCTCAATCCTAAATCAAGACTATTGGGTAGAGTTTTTGTATCTTCTGTAAGTGCGGCTTAATTCTGTGGAATGACATTCACAGGTGAATCAGTGGCTAACCTGGCTAGAAACTGCTGAAGAAGAAGAGTCCGAGGAAGAAGCTGACTAAAGAACCAGCCAAAGCCTTAAATTGTGCAAAACATACTGTTGCTATGACGTAACTGCATCTGACCTAACCACTGCGAAAATTCATTCCGCTGTAATGTTTTCACAATATTTAAAGCAGAAGCACGTCAGTTAGGATTTCCTTCTGCATAAGGTTTTTTTTGTAGTGTAATGTCTTAATCATAGTCTACCATCAAATATTTTAGGAGTATCTTTAATGTTTAGATAGTATATTAGCAGCATGCAATAATTACATCCTAAGTTCTCAAGCAGAGGCAGTCTATTGCAAGGACCTTCTTTGCTGCCAGTTATCATAGGCTGTTTTAAGTTAGAAAACTGAATAGCAACACTGAATACTGTAGAAATGCACTTTGCTCAGTAATACTTGAGTTGTTGCAATATTTGATTATCCATTTGGTTGTTACAGAAAAATTCTTAACTGTAATTGATGGTTGTTGCCGTAATAGTATATTGCCTGTATTTCTACCTCTAGTAATGGGCTTTATGTGCTAGATTTTAATATCCTTGAGCCTGGGCAAGTGCACAAGTCTTTTTAAAAGAAACATGGTTTACTTGCACAAAACTGATCAGTTTTGAGAGATCGTTAATGCCCTTGAAGTGGTTTTGTGGGTGTGAAACAAATGGTGAGAATTTGAATTGGTCCCTCTTATTATAGTATTGAAATTAAGTCTACTTAATTTATCAAGTCATGTTCATGCCCTGATTTTATATACTTGTATCTATCAATAAACATTGTGATACTTGATAGAGTTGTGTGTGACTTTTACGTAGCAGCCACAAATTTATGAAGAATTACTCTCTTAGATTTTGAAGATTCAGAGGTCTCATGAATTTAGATGCGTAGCAACAAACTTTACATTTGCCTAGGTAGATTTCTAAGTCAAAACACTAGCCTTGGTCTACACTGCCCTACAGCTGATCTAGTCGGCGCTCCTGGCCTTATCCAACACCCTGTTAATCTGATGAAATTTCCTGCAACTTTTGCCTTTACTCATTCTGCTCCTGCCTCCCGGGACATGCCATGCATTCCTCTCCCCCCCCATAGCTAGAGGACTGCCCCCCTCCCCGAGTCTGGGTTGAAAAGTCAGGTTAATTAGTAAGGGCCCCACCGTCTGTCTGCCCTCTTGAAAAACTTAACAACACATCCTTGCTCTGCCTCTTACCCTTTTACACACTGCCACACCCGCCGGTGAGACTTACTGCATGTTTATATCTGACTCCCTCCAGCATGTGAGATTGAAGTGTTCTGTTCACTGCTGTTTACCCAGCACCTTTTAGAACAGGACTTACACACAGTAAGCATATTTATTGAACCAAATCACAAATTTATCCTACATGGCAGGATCTGGCCATAGAAGGAAGTAGCGGAAGGAATCCAAGAGTTAAGAGAGCATTCATCCCTACTACTACTACTGAGCAGTGTGAGCTAGGCAAGATACTCTGCCTCATTCCTCTGAGTTGATTTCTTTTGAAAATGGGGCTAAGGCCATGATCACTAAAGGCAATATAAATGTCCCTAGCAAGAGAGCCTCGTAGGTAAGAAGGCCTTTGATACATGTGAATTCTTGCTCTACCTTCTCAGTAGCTTTTCCAACTCAGGAAGAGCTGCTTCCATCCTGAGCTGCCAATCAGCAGATAAATCCAAGGGGCCTTTCTCAGTCTTCACTGACCTATCAAAAGCATTCAACAGCTGGTTATTTCTTACCTTCAGGCTTCTTAAGGCTTGGCTCTAGCCTGCCTCATGCATGTTACTGTTTCCTGCTCCCCACCCCCCAGCCCTCCTTCCCAACTGGTCCACACATTCTGTCCATCTTCCATGATTACTATCTGAAGCCCTTGACTTCAACCCCATCCCCATTGTACCACCCTAGTCCAGGCCCCACTGTCTCATGCCAGAGCTATTGCAATGACTTAAGGGTCATCCTCCAGTTCATGTTGCTCTCCTTCCAGTCCCTTCTTCACATCAGTGGTTCTAAAGCTCTGGTCCTTCCTCTGCCCTTCAGTGGCCCCAAGTTTTCCTCCGAAGAAAATTCAAATTCCTTAATTTAATAGTGGAGTTAGCTGCTGTTGGCCCCTTTACATTTTTCCCCCCTTCCGTCTCCTGTCTGTGGGCCTCTCATAGGCTGTTTTCCTCTTCCTGGAACATGGCTCTCCTTAACTCTTTACACCTCCGTCCATCTAGCTTATTCTTACTCATCCCTTCAGGTATTAGCATAAATGCCCCACATTTGGAAAACTTGCCTTCTGCCAAGATTGAGGAGTTTGGACCAATCAAGAGCTCTTGGTTGCAAAGAGAAACATACCGCGGACAAACTATAAATTTATTGGCATCCCGTTTAAGGGATGCAAAGGAAGCCCAGAGAAGCAGGCTTAGAAATGAAGGGGGAAGAAGGGACACTGGGTAGCTTGAACCACAGAACTTGCCTGGCTAGGGCAGTGCTGTGAGCATCCCCATCGAACCCCCGAGCCTTCTGTGCTGGGACACCAGGTCCAGGTGCAGAGCCTCAGGCAGAAGCCCCCAGCGGCCTGGGCTTGGATCTCTGTGCTCACCTGTTGCTGCCTTTGCTTTAGTAGAGCACCAGTCGGCCTTTGCAGCCCCTGCTGTGTCAGGCAGGCGCTGACCCCACAAAGACCGACCTTGTAGGAGGGAAGGAAGAACTCTGGAAGGGAACTTGGGTAGACAACCAAAACAGTTGTCTGCTGTGAGGCCTCTCTACTCCAGCTCCCAATCTAGCACTTACCACGCTGCCTTGTGACCACCTGCTTACTGCCTGACTTTCCACACTGTGCTGAGAAGCGCTCCTGGGGGCGGGGGTGGGGGGTGGGGAGGGAGTGTCTCGTTCATTCCTGTTCCCAGGGCTTAACACAGTGCTGGACACAAGTACCAATAAATAGGTATGGAATGCAACAATGAATTCGGGTTTTGTGGAACCTGAATTTTCTATAATTGGGGCATGAGGAAGAAGGTCCAATTAGAAGGCAAGCCTGTCCACTGTGGTGCTAACCAGCTGAAGTTTGCCTGAAGCCTTCGGTCTGTTGCAGAGGAGTGAGCTGGACACCACTATGCGGCTCACAGAGTCTTGAATCCTTACTGGGTTGGCGAAGAGTCCACATACAAATTCTTTGAGGTTATCCTATTGATCCATTCCATAAAGCTCTCAGAAGAAGTCCTGACACTCAGTGGATCACCAAACCAGTCCACAAGCACAGGGAGATGCGGGGGGTGGGGGTGGGGGGGTCCTGCAGGCCGCAAGAGCCAAGTTCCACCGCACTACTGGTTCTCGCTGAGCGGCCTGGAGAAGACGCGATACTCTCCAGCTCCAGCGTTACTGCTGATGTAAGTAATGTTTGTAGAGTTATTACCTAATAAACAATTGAGGACAGTTAAAAAAATTAAAAAGGTGCAACTCAAAGAATACAAACTATAAACTTGGGGTCAGGGTCCAGATAGATCCCTGTGTAAGAGGCCGGTTTCGGACTTAACCTCATTGACTACAGGGCAACTCTAGGAAGAAGTGACTGTAGGTGATACCCTAAGCACAATAATTCTTGTCCCGTTCTGTACCAGACCTGCTTCCAATCCGATTACAAAGCACAGCTCCCCACATGTATTCATTCAGACGTTCGGAAGTGAGCACCTGATCACCGCGGGCCTTGTGCTCCGCCGGGACCCAGCAGGAGTAAGACACCATCGCTCCTCCCCACAAGCGCCCACGGGCCAGCGGGGGAGACGGCCAGGAGTGGAGCATGCTGCCATGGGCAGGTGATGGGCCGCCCGAGCCCAGAGGAGGACACTCGCTGGAAAAGCTGGGACTTCAAGGAAGAGTCACTCCTGACGAACGTTTGCGGGAGGGCTCTCCAGGCAGAGGCAGGGAACCCGGCATCACCTTCCTTCTGGCTCCACAGAGCCCCCATCTCCCTTCTCTGCAGAGCCCACCGACACTTCTGAGGGGACATCGGCTGGAGGTGGCAGAGCACGGCAGCTTCGGGTACCAGCTCTGTGATGGGGCCAGGAAGACGGAGACTCCCAAAGCTCCCTCACCTCACTAGATTTAGAGACAGCCTTCCAGGGGTGTCCTCCAAGGAAACCCCGGGCTCTGGTCAAGGAGATGTCTGAGCACAGGGCAGGGAGGAGCAGAAAGAGGACCCTGAAGCCATACAGGCTGCCCAGACCCCTAGACTGTCCTCCCACCCCCACCTCGGCTGGGGTTAGTCCCGCAGGAGGGGTCAGAATCACAATCGGGCTTCCTGTCTCCATCGCGCCCTCTGCAGGGCTCCCAGGAGAAGACACCCCACCCCTCCTCCTCTCGGGAGGAGGATACAAGGGTACTTGTCTTGAACATCCCAAGAGAAAAGAGGCCCAAAACCTACTGGACATGCTCATCAAGGGGGTAGGGGAGAGTTAGAACTGGCTCTGGGTTGGTGCCCCTGTCCACTGCAGACGACGCAATAGTGTGACCGAGAAGCAGTGAATCCTCAAGGGCTGCTCATGCCTGCATGGGACTCAGAGCCTGGTCTGGTCTGTGACTCTAATTACTAATTACCTGGGAATCCCAGCTTCCCAAGTAATTAGTCCCATGAGCTTAGGCCAATTGCTTCACCTCTCTGGGCTTCATCTGCCTTATCTGTGAAATAATCCTTGGTTTGGCCCCCTCCTAGGGCCATCGCAGGAAGCCAGACAGGTCATGAAAAACCGTGTTCGACAGGTGTGGGGTTGCTCTACGGGACCATTCATCTCAGAAATATTTATGGAGTTCCAACTACATGCTGGGACTACCCCAGCGCTGAGCATGTGGCCATGAACGAGGCAAAGGCTTTTTATGGAGCACACATTCTGGCTGATAGAGAAGAAACAAGTATACCAGGTCCATCAGAAAGTGCTACACATAGAGAAATGAAACAGGGAGTCATGTGAATGCTCGCTGAAGCAGGGCATTCAGGGAAGGCCTTCTGTGCTGTGCCCCTACAGCAAAGAACTACATAAAGTGAGGGAGTGAAAGATGCAGGTATCTGAAGGAAGAACCTTCCAGGCACTAGGGGAAGCAAAGCCAAGGGCCCTGAGATGGAAACACACATGGGCGTCTGAGGAACAGTGCGGGAGCACGTGCAGCTGGGCAGAGAGCAGGGGCTGAGGCTGGAGAGTGGCCAGGGGGCACGTGAACGAGCCAGACACAGTGAGGACTGTGGCTTTTATTCTGAGTGGGGTGGGCTGCCTTTGGAGGATTGCTAGTATTATTTATTAATAACATTAATCACTCATTAGTACGACACATGCTTTGCTATGGCATATTATTGTGACTATTCTCACTAACATTGCTTGAGCATGTGGTACACGCAGGCTGGATTAGGCCCATTCAGCATCCTGTTTAATCTTCCCAACCTCTTTGAGGCAGGGACTTTATTATCCCCATTTTATTGATGAGGAAACCGACTCTCAGAAAAAATGAAGGAGCTTGCCTAAGGTCTTTCGTTTACTCAACAAGTAGTGGTGAGCACCTTCTGGGTGCTCCTTTGAGGAGCTAGGACACAGCGTTGTCACGGGTTACCATTCACACCTTGCACTGCATTTCAGAAGCCCGTACTCATCATGGGTAAGCCTGATGTGGGGACAGAAGGAAAGGAAAGAAAGGAAAAGATTCACCCAGAGGCAGCGAGCTTCTCCTTCCTGGGAGTGTGCGATCAAAGGGAGCAAGCCCCTGGATTAGCAGGTGCCGCGGAAGGCTGGGCCGTCGGACCTGAGGTGAGGAACAGTCAGCCTCCAAATCCCCCTGGTACTGGCTGTGTCCCACCCTAAAGATACGCTGAAGTCCTAACTGCAGGCAGCTGTGAATGTAACCTTCCCCGGAAACCGGGTCATGATCAGAAGTAATCAAGATGAGGCCGTTAGGGTGGATCCCAATCCAACAGGATGCTGTCCTTACCCGAAAAGAGACACAGAGACACAGGGAGGCCACAGGATGGCAGAGCTGGAGCGGAGTGATGTCTCCACGCAAGCCAAGGGAGGCCACGGACCGCAGCAACACCAGAGGCTAAGAGAACAGCCTGGAACACATTCTCCCCTACAGATTTCAGGTGTCCCGCCAACATCGTGAGGTCAGACTCCCAGCCTCCGGAACTAGGAGAGAATGCGTTTCTGTTGTTTTACGGCACTCGGTTTCAGCCCTAGGCAACGAATGCGCTGCACCTGCTGTAACAGCACCCCCACCCCCGCCCCCATGATGCCTTCCAGTCCCCCCTTCCGGTCCCCCCTTTCCAGTCCCCTCCCCAGAACCTGCTTCACTGCTCAGCTGGGTGCAGAAGAGGGAAGCACTTGGATGAACAAATGAACGAACAGTGGAGCTCTATTTAGTTCTGAGAAAACTCAGCTCTGAAGACAATGACTAAACTGGTCATCCATTTTAGCACTGAAAACTTAGAAAATAAAAATAAGGGAAGAGATATAAAGTTAATCATATCAAAGGTTTTCTAATTTGGGGCAAGGTGGTCATTCTAAGCATGATATCGGTGGCAGGTCCAGATTTTGTGCGGCCTGAAGTTTAAATCATTTGAGGGGCCCTTTTAGGAAAAAGAATCCAAAATTACAAATACAGAATTAGGTACAGGGCCCAAGGAGATGGGGGACCCTGAAGCATAAGCTTCTTCAACTTCATGGAAAATCCACGTCTGCACGAAAAAAAAAAAATCCAGAAACCACAAAGGAAAGTGTTGATGGATTTGTCTAATTAACCTGTTTTTCCCCAAAACAAAGGACAAACTAAGAAAAATAGTTGCCATACTTACAATAAAAGGTTAACCACAAAAAGCTCTTAGAAATCAATAAGAAAAAGGCTAACTCTGGGGAGCCCAACTGTGTGCCTGGCGCAGGGCTTACATTATTGCACTGGAGTCTCAGAGCAGTCCTGGGATGCAGACATTGTTACCCCAGTTTAATCAGTAGGAAATCAGGGCTAAGGGACATGAAGCCACCATTGAATTGAAGCCACCGTCCAAAGTCATATAGTTCGTCGTTGAAAGAATAATCTAAAGCTCATATGTTTTCCATCAGATATGGTCAAAATTGGAGCTGATTTCCAAAGGGGGGCGAATAAAAGATGGCGGCCCTGCAGTCTTTCATACCCAAATTACCCCCGAGAGAGGGACCGGCCTGACGTTTTAGTGCTAATGATTTATTTCCAATGATACGAGACCCTCTCAGTTACTGTTTGTGCACGAGGATGTACTGTTTGGGGATGACGCATGAATCCGAAATGGTCCAACCAATGCTAGTTTTCCACATGTATGGAGATCCCCCATTGGGCTCAGTGAAGAAGACAAAACAAAACCGAAAAAGCACAGAGAAATTTAATGCAGATTTAATCATTATTCCTGGGGACATGATCACACAATCCAAAGCGGGGAGCCTGCTTTTCCCTCTCCCTCTGCCCCCTGCTCATGCTCTGTCTCTTGCTATCTCTCTCTCTTAAATAAATAAAATCTTCAAAGATAAATGAAAACCGGTACGCTAAATCAGGACGACACACACCTAGTAGACAAACAGAACAGCCAAAAGGCTTAATGAGACGTAAGTGAGCACATTTCCAGCCAAACACAGATTCTCAGGCCTGGACCACAACCAATGCCAAGGAAGGGAAGGCTACATTCTCTTAAAAACCACGGTGGGCACGGCTGGACACCAAGGCCCTGGTCAAAAATCTTTGTGATGAATCTGAGTAAAATTATTTTATGAAGTGTGAATGGAGAAAAGCATAGCTGGTTGGTTTTTTTTTTTTTAAGATTTTATTTATTTATTTATTTATTTAATTTATTTATTTATGTATTTATTTGACAGAGAGAGAGAGAGAGCGAGCGTACAAGCAGGGGGAGAGGGAGAGGGAAAAGGAGACTCCCCACCAAGCAGGGAGCCCGATGCAGGACTCGATCGCAGGACCCTGGGATCATGACCTGAGCCAACAGCAGAGGCTTAACCAACTGAGCCACCCAGGCGCCCCGAAAAGCACTACTTCTTAATCAATGTTTTGTTTTATATGCAGTTTTAAATGTTTGTAATAAATATATTAAATATTATTAATAGACATTGAACTATTTCACCTATATACCAAAAGTCTATAAACTTAAGTTAATTAAAAACCTTTTGAGCAGGGGCGCCTGGGTGGCACAGTCAGTTAAGCGTCTGAATCTTGGTTGTTTTGGCTCAGGTCATGATCAGGGTCCTGAGATCAAGCCCCCCAATTAGACTCCCTGTTCAGTGGGGAGTCTGCTTTTCTCCTCCCTCTCCCTCTGCTCCACCCGCCCCCATACACACACACTCTCTCAAATAAATAAATAAAACCTTAAAAAAAAAACTTTGAGCAGTGAAACAACCTCAAAAGTGGGAATGGAGTTACACTGTAACTCAGGCTACCTTATATCTGGGCATATATGGTATTTGGGACTCAAAACACAATTATCGCTTTAACTTTGGAAATGCTGAGCAGGGAATCCTGTCACCAGTGCAAAGTGGACCTGCATTGCCTAACCACATGGCTTTTAAAAAGTGACATCAGTAATAACGTGCCATGGAGACAAGGTCACTGCCACACGCCTCCTGCCCAGAGCCAGTGCAACAGCCCCTTGGGAAGAGGCACCCCAGCCTCCAGGTCCAGGAGTGACATTGATCCTGTAGTTCCTATGCCCCTCCCCTCCCCCAGCTTCCTCCAAGGACGCCAGCCTGTCTGGAGCTGCCGGAGACCATACTCTTGCTCTATGCAGCCTAAACTGCGCACCTTTCTTCCCATCCTGCCTCACTCCCACCCCAGCCCTCTAAAATCCCGAGGGCCCCTGGCCCTCCACCCTGGCCCCTCACCCCCCAACTTTTCTGTATATATGCTAATCTGTCCCAATTCCCTACCCCTGCTCTCTCATACCCTTCCTTCACACCCTCTGGGTCCCACAATCATCACCAGCAAATGTCTCCATATCCCCAGTCTCTCTCTGAACATTACACTTATCTTGCTCTGAAGGAACACAGGCTATTCCCTGAGCCCATCACATCCCCTGCTGTTTTTCCTCTCATGCCAGTAGCCACCTTGCTTCCCACCAGCACTTTCCAGCCACCTCTGTCCTCTTTCCTTCCAAGGACCCACACCCTTAGACACTGACACCATCGGGCTTACTACTCCCAGGTATGCGCTCTCCTGCTCTTCAAAACCACAGTTTCCTCTCTTCTGTTTCCCTAAGCCTTCCTGGACTCTTCCCTCCCCCCTCCAGGTCTCTCCATACCACAGCCCCCATGAAACCACAGTGGGTGTTCCTCCGGTGCAGTGTACAAGGGTACACTTGTCATGATGTACGACCTGGCTACTCAAATTGTTGTCTTTGCAGTACCGTCTGGGAGCTTGTTAGAACTGCAACATACCTGGTCTCGCTCCAGACCTCCTGGAATCTCTAGGTGATCTGTGAGCCCATTAAAGTTCGATAAGCCCTGATTCACAGCATAACACAGGCTCCCTTGCTGACCACCAAGGATGGTACTGTGTCCCCGGGTGTGGTGGCCTGGGACTCAGCTTCTACTTCACGGAGGAGCAATTCTATCTCCCAGGCCTTCCTACCTTCGGAAAGACCAACTTGCCAACAACGGCCATCCCCTCCTTTTACTATGGATGGAGTTCCAGCTCTTTCCAAAGGCCAAACCCTTTCCCCATTCTCAGACCCCATTCCCTGGGGCCAAAGAACTGTAAAGCACTTGCCTTCCCCATGACAGGGCGAAAACGTCAGGGTCAGTGGCCACAGCACAGAGGTCACTGGGAGTCAATGGGAGGCCATGCCAGCTCATAGGACAACTGAGAGCCTCCAATCTGCCTTGAATTGAGGTTTTTGACAAGATCAGCTGTTTGCAATGTGAGATTCCAGCAGGAAGAGTCTCTGAGTCTTCCTGGAGGGTGGGACGGGTGAAAGAAAGCTCAGCTCTGTGATTTCTGTGAGCTGTGCAAAGGAAGGGTGTGCACGATCCGAGGCCAGGGTGTTCAGGGTAGACCAACAAGAGGGCCGCCAGCGCTGAAGCAAGGCTTTACCGTTCTTCACACCACCCCCAGCATTCATCCCTCACTTAATTGCTCAAGGTTAAGGACTATGGTGATGTTCCCTTTCCACACCTCCTTGGTCCAAGAGCGCTCCCTCACTTCGCTTCGCTTCTGCTGCCCCTTCAAGCTGGAAACAGCAGGAGGAGAGGTAGGGAGGAGTGTGTCTACACACAAGCCGGCCAGGACAATCCAGCAGCGGGTGAAGGCAGGAAATGAAGTCTCCCCTTCTCTCCAGCGACGTACCTTGGAGCACTAGCTCTCATTGGAGAAACCAAAGCAGTATTGTTCCCAAGAACAAAACAGTCCAGGAGAGAACAAAGGTTTTGGCCTCGATCCCTCTCAGGCAGAAGATGCTATCAGAGGCGCTCCACCCTACTCAGAGAAAGGCCGCCTGTCTGGCACTAGGACCAAGGCACAGGTTCATTTATTAGGATCAGGCTCAAGAGTAGTGACCTTTCAGCAGTTTGACGAACACTCAGTACCTTCACTGTTGTAAAAATGAGAACAAAATCTGCGTGCTGGGCGGCGGCCGCCACGCCGGTGAGGGGCACCTGGACTCAGACCCAAGGGCTGCCAGTGGCAGGTCAAAGGGACACAGGACTCCCAACAAAATGAATTTGCTGAAATTCTCGTAGGGGAGGAATAATGGAAGCTACCAGAGACCTCAGTCCTTTCCTGCAACACCCAGTTTTAGATAAGAGATTGAATTTTAAGAACAAAAATATAAATGAGTACCTACTTTTTGCCAAGTCTTAGGTTTGGCTCTTGGAAAATAGATGAAAAAGACAGAACCCCTGCCCTTGAGTTCACTCGCTCGTGGGGACCTACGAAGAGATTACTTCAGTCCATATAGTCTGAGGTCGTTTGGGGCAAAGATGGGGAGTCTGATGTACCTCACTTTCTGTAAGAGCCCACGACAATAAGCAGTGTTTGAATCATGACCCTGGATCATCAAAAGAGGGGTACACACCTCATATGCGGGGTGGAGTGGGGTACAATTGAGGAAGAGTATCCAGGCAGCCTGTGAGGGGCAGAGGTACGGTATACGTTCATATTTATTACAGCTTCTTCTGTATGCGTGATCAAATGAATCAATGAAGCGGAATTTTTGACAATCCTGTCTTTGGATTGAACTGTCCCTTCCTCCTCCCACCCCCACACGTCCAGCACAGGACACAATCATCTTAATTTTTAAATCAGTTTGAAATAGCGTTTTCTGTGGTTTATCACCAAAAGCATCCTAACTGCAAAGGACTATGGAATTCACCATTTTCCTCACTTATTTGGCTAGAGAATTCGTTTTTAAGAAGTCTATTTTGGGACTAGTGTTTTGGGGACATCATGCTGGGGAGATACACTAGATTAGAGATTAAGGAGACAGAACTGATAAGAAGGTGAATTTACTAATTTAGCGATTTCCGGATAAGACACTTCAAAATCTAGCCCCGATGTCTTGCACCCAGTAACCGTCCTCTTCACCACTTAGCTGCGGACCGCATGAACAAGTATGGATCCGCCCCTGGAGGCTACAGTAGTGGCAATGTAGAATAGATCAGCCAGGTCAAGGAAAAGGCATAAAATGTTGAGATATTTTCTAAAACTCAATATGTCCAGAAGGACAAATGTTACAAAAACATTTTGGCTGTAGTAAACAGAATAAAGAAAAGCAAAAATCAAGTGAATATATATAGTTCATATACAAAAAATATAATCAATCTGTATCTATGGAAAAACTAGGCTTGAAACAGCAGACATCATTTCCAATTCCTTGGAACAGAAAAGCCTCAAGTTACCCAGGCCGTTGCAGTAGACTAGACAGTCTATTCAAAGTTCTATGCAATGACCCTAGAATGCTTAACTTAAAAGAATCTCAAACAACCTCAAACAAGCTATAAAGCTGGGGATACTGAGGCTGAAAAGTGAAGTGCTTCATCCCAACAGTGTGTGTCAGAGTCGGGCTGGAAGCCAGGGCCTCACGCCAAGTGAGGCCCCATGACAGTCTGTTGGTTTGCTCCTCCCAAATCAGTGGATACACCGAGGTCTAGATGAACTTGATTTTCCGGCAGCGTATACCCCTCCCCGTGTTCCAGCGAGCATTGCCACGGATCTGTAGAGTGCTAACACTACCCAAAGAAACTACCTTTAGGGAAAAAAACCAAACCAAACAACCAAAAACACCACACTGGGCTGTGCTCCAGATTCTGGTTTTAGAAGCAGATACTAGTCTCCTTTAAAAGGTCTATCTTGACTCTATTGGGTACTTACTCTCCCAGGGAAGAAACTGTTTGTTAGTAGAATCAAAACAAGGGATACTTAGAAAGCTCCAGGAAAGTCACATTTCCTGGAGATTAAAAATATTTTTCTCCAGGGGCGCCTGGGTGGCTCAGTCTGTTAAGTGCCTAACTCCTGATTTCAGCTCATGTCATGATCTCGGGGTCCTGGAATCTAGCCCTGCATCGGGCTCCACGCACAGCCCCATTCTCCCTCTGCCCCTCCCCCTGCTTATGCTCGCTCTCTAGTAAATCAATAAAATCTTTAAAACAAATATTTGTTTCCAGAGGAACTAGGCAGAGTCAAGAATTTTTTTTTTTTAAAGAATGATCTATGAAAGAGTAACTGACCTAGTCCTCACTCAGCCTACACAAGGACCACCGAGCTTGGCAAACACTGCCAGACGTTCAGACCCGATCCAGTCACAGGAAGGACTTTCCTGGGAGCCCGTCACAGGCTCCTCACTGAACCTGCTTCACAATGCTCACAGCCATCCCAGGAGCCTTTCCTACAATGGAAGAGTTGCCCACTTCGGAACACTCATGCTATAAAAACAGCAATTTCAGCAGAGGAAGTGATTGAGTTTCAGTCAGAATAACAAAGTAGGTTTCCTTGCCTAAACGTAAGCAAAGTTTATTTAAAAGTTTAATAGCTCCAAAAGTTGTGGTACTTGGTCTAGTTCTGAATTAACTGCAGAGCCAACGCAAATCACCTTCTCTAACTGTGACAGATCACCTGAGGCTCTCAAAACCTAGGGTGTAGGAGAGGGGTGCCTGCGCAGCGCCGCCGGTGAGGTGTCTGACTTTCGATTTTGCCTCGGCTTATGGTCTCAGGGTCATGAGATCGAGCCCTATGTTGGGGGCCTTGCCATGAGCACCGGGCAGGGAGCCTGCTTGAGATTCTCTCTGCCTCTCCCCCTCCCTCTCCCCACCACACACGCTCTCTCTCAAATAAATAAATCTTAAACAAAGTATGGTGTAGAAATGGCTTGTTTTATAAAAAGGAGAGTGACCTAACTAGGGAAGTAACTTGCTCGAGGCCACATGGCTTGTCGGCGTCACAAAGCGAGATTCCCTTCGAGGACGCCTGGGTTCCAGTGTCTCTGCCGGTGCCCAGCACCCCCTGCTCCTCTCGTGCCAACAGCCACCCCACTGAGCGCGAGGCTGACGTGCGTGGTCAAGATGGCGACGTGGGAGGCTCCCGACCCCACGGGTCCACTGAATCCACAGTTACTCATGGAGCAGCGTGCTCTGAAAAACCCCAAACGAGCAGAGCTACCCCTTCACATCCAGCACATGAGCGGGGAAAAAAAATCATCCCATCAAAGTGGGTAGGAAAGGCTGAGAAACCCCTCACCGTTAACCCCGCACCCCCCACCCTCTCACCTCCCCATCCCCCACCCTCTCACCTGCCAGCCCCCTCGCCCCTCACCCGCAACCCCCTCTACCCCCACTCCTCACCCTCTCACCCCCCAAGCCCCTCACCTCCCACCCCTCAACAGCAACCGACAACTGGGAGGAGACTCAGAAACCCAGAACTTCTCCCTGAGTTGGTACCCCATATTGGGCACCCCAACTTTAAGATCCGCTCCTGAAAGACAAGCCGCCCCCCCCCTCAAAAAAAACCCAGCCAGCTTTGGAAACCAACGAGGCTCAAGCCCACACACCCCGGACGGCCGCGGCACACAGAAACAGCCCCTGGAGAGCTCGCACGTGGGCTCACTCACCGCGCGGCCGGCGCAGAAGCGGCCTCTGAGCGCTCGGTCCCCTGCGGGGCAGCGCATTTACGGCGTGGGGCGGCCGGGGCCTGCGGGATACTCCCCACCGGAAGCCGCGGGCGCGCTCTCTCGCCGCCTCCTGGGCATCTTGGGCGCCATCTTCGCGCCCCGCTCTGCTCTGCTCCCCGGAGACGAGCTTCTGCGCACATCGGGGGTCTGGTCTTTACGGTGACCCAGTTTGGGGGCCGGTAGCCCAGGGGACGCCCCTTGATCTCCTGCTCTGGGCGCCAGGGGGGCCTGCGTTCCGGATCCCACGGGACTAGGCTTCGGACACGTTCTGGCCGCTGCAGAGGCAGCACGGTGTCGCATGACCCCGTCTTTCTGAGCCAGAGGCCCGCTGGCGTGTTCGGTAGCTTGGGCCTGGCCACCAGTTGGGGTCTACGGAGCTGCGTTCAAGGAATGGAGGCCGGTGGAAGCAATCTTTGTCCCCTCTGCCTGGCTGCAGCTGTCTGATAAATAGCTACCACCCTCAGGGCACAGCAACAGGCAGTGAACCCAGAACTCAGTCTTCCTGTGAAAGGGACCTATTAGCTAGTCATCATGGCTGCTGCCCGAGGCTCTGCTTCCAATCGGCCTGAACCGAGGTGTCGTCTGGGATCAACCCCTTCAGGACACGGACACGTCTTGACAAACCCTCAAATACTGGGAGCTATGAAAAATGAAATAGGCTGCTTGGATAATCACAAAGCTTTGAGAACCAAGAACTAGGGCAGGATTGAATGAGTTTCAAGAGTCACTGTGCATAGTTACATTTTTTTCTTGTGATTGTAACTTTTAAGATAGATACATTCTCTTGCTGGCTTTCAAATATGCATTACAGTATTATTATTTTTATTTTTTTAATTTTTTAAAAAAAGATTTTGTCAGAGAGAGATCGAGAAAGCACACAAGTGGGGAGAACAGCAGGCAGAGGGAGAGGGAGAAGCAGGCTCCCCGCTGAGCAGGGAGCCCAATGCTGGGCTGGATCCTAGGACCCTGGGATCATGACCTGAGCCGAAGGCAGACGCTTAACCGACTGAGCCACCCAGGCACCCTTATTACCCCATGATTTATTTTATAACTGTAAGTGTATACCTTTTGAGCCCCATCACCTATTCCCCCCAGCCCCCTACCTCCAGTGATCACCAATCTGTTCTCTGTATCTTTGAGCTTCATTTCGTTTTTTAGATCCCACAGATAAGTGAGATCATATGCTATTTGTCTTTTTTCTCTTATTTCACTTACCATAATGCCCTCAAGTTCCATCCATGTTGTCACAAATGGGCAGATTTCATTCTTTATGGCTGAATAATATTCCATTATGTGTATATAATGGAATATATCTCACATTTTCTTTATTCATTCATCCATCCATGGACACTTAGAATATGTCCATATCTTGGCTAGTATAAATAATGCTGCAGTGAACATGGGGGTGCATCTATCTTTTCAAGTTAGTGTTTTCATCTTCAGACACACAGAAGTGAAATTGCTGGGTCATATGCTAGTTCTATTTTTGATTTTTTTGAGGAACTCCCATACCATCCTCCATTTTTGTCATTATGTGTGGTTATGGATGTTAACTAGACTTAATGTGGTGATTATTTTGCAATATATACAAATAGCAAACCATTATGTTGTACACCTGAGAGTAGTAAAATGTCATTTGTCAATAATACTTCAAAAAAAAAAAAAAAAAGAAAGAAGAATGAAAGAAAAAGAAAGAAATTGAAGGCTGATCCGTTCATGCAGGCCCCAGGACAGTGGAGCTACTCTGAGTTCCTGAGGGTGATGGGCGGCAGCAGAGCAAAGATTTGTCAGAAAGGCCTTACCCTTCCTCAGTGGGGCATTCCCCAGTTCTTGGTCATGTCTGTCATCTCCGGTCTCCAAACCGTGGCCAGAGGGGAGTTGTGCCAGAAGAAACCTCACAGTAGCTTCTGATGTGGGCCCCATGGCCAGAGGACGTTGCTGCTCAGCTAATCTGAGGGCACACCTGGAAGAAACACCCAGATTGAGGAACTGCCCAAAATTACAGATCAGGACATGTACTAAAAAGCACCTTTGTAGCCAAAACCTGAAGCAGTGAAACAGCATTATGTTAAATCCCTCCTCCATAAATAGCTCTCCGAAGTTCCTTCTCCCACATACTCTAGTTACTGCTTGATGTCAAAATTGGGAAATGTTTTTAAACTTAGATTTTTGTCTCTTGGGGATTAAATAGTTCACCTCGTTATACATGACATATTGAAAGAGCAGAGAGACCTGGTTCCTGGTTCGAATCTCACCTTTACTAGCTGCAGGAACTTCTGAATCTCAGGCTCTTCACCTTTCAAAGGCAGAAATTCATATTGCCTCTTACATTCTAGTTCCCAGAGTTGCACATGTGCCTCCCACGTCCTTGAGCACCCTCCCGTGATTCTCCACTTGCCCGGTCCCGAGTTATTAAAGGTCTCCCGAACTTCAGGAAACCTTGCCTTAACTTCATCCTCCCTTCTGCACCCACAAACTGCGCAAATATTACCCTTTTCACACCATAAGGACAATGAACTTACTTCTCCATTATATTTTTGGCAGGAAAGACATTTTATCTCTGCAATTTCAATGCCTAATGATACTTATTGACTAAATTAATTACAGCTTTTTAAAGTTATTTTTTATTTCTTAATTTTTTTTTTTAAGATTTTATTTATTTATTTGACAGAGATAGAGACAGCCAGCGAGAGAGGGAACACAAGCAGGGGGAGTGGGAGAGGAAGAAGCAGGCTCATAATGGAGGAGCCTGATGTGGGGCTCGATCTCATAACGCCGGGATCACGCCCTGAGCCGAAGGCAGACGCTTAACCGCTGTGCCACCCAGGCGCCCCTTATTTCTTAATTTTTAAAAAGGATTTTATTTATGTATTTGAGAGAGAGTGAGAAAAGCAGGGGGGAGAGGGAGAGGGAGAGGGAAAAGCAGACTCCCTACTGAGCAGGGAGCCTGATGCAGGGCTCAATCCCAGTTCTGGGATCATGACCTGAGCCAAAGGCAGACGCTTAACTGATTGAGCCACCCAGGCATCCCAAAAAGTTTTTATTTTTAGAGAGAGAAAGTGTGAGGGGAGGTGGGGAAAGAGAGAATCTTAAGCAGGCTCCATGCCCAATGTGGAGGCCGACATGGCGCTTGGTCTCACAACCCTGAGATCATGACCTGAGCTGAAATCAAGAGTCAGACGCTTAACCGAGTCACCCAGATGCCCCTAATTACAGCTTTTTTACGAACTGTACGGTGCAACATAAAAACGTTAATCATAAATCATTAATCACTGAATTATTGAAAATAAACTAGTACTATTGAAATTAGTACCAGTACGTATCTTAAAAAAACTCCACAAATCTATGAAGAATTGTAAGTTTTAGGGCACCTGGCTGGCTCAGCAGTAGAGCATGAGACTCTCTTGATCTCTGGGTCATAAGTCTGAGCCCCATGTTGGGTTTAGAGATTACTTAAAAATAAAATCTTTTAAAAAAATGATAAAACTTTCAAGTAAACAACCTTCAGCTTAGTTCAGGTTCTTCCAAATACTTGCATAGTTTGTTTATGCTAAATTTTCATATACAAATGTACTGAGCAAATACAAAGGACACGATGTTACCCATAAAAGTTGGTAAAAGAATTTTATTGTGTGGCTTATGTAGATCTTTGCATTCTACTAACAGAAAAGCATTTTTCCACATCTTATTTGACCTAACAAATTGTGATTTTATCTACATGGCTGCGGTATTACACTATTGAAGAAAACCTTCCTTTCACTTGTACTTTGGTGCAATTATATAGTAGATACCTCTTCGTCCAGAAAATAAAAATATTATCAATCTCAACTTAAAATGGAACAAAGACATTAATACCAAGTTTCTTGCACCACTCGGTAAAAGATTGCAATAAAATCCAAAACAGTATGCTGCTTAACATACAAGATGGTGAGACGTCTGCCAGTTTGTCAAACCTCTGTAGGAATGATTTAGCATCTGGGTTTGTTTTTACTGCGGTTTTCACATACGACAGGTGGAATTGTACCATAATGAAGAATAGTCCCATTCTTCATTTGCTCAAGAGACTCAAATATTGGACTCTAGCACAGGAAATATCTCTTGGGGCTTAGTAATATACAAATGGGTAGAAAAAAAAAAACTGCCTTAGGAAAAATTTCACAATTTGACCAAACATCTGAAACGTTTTTTTTTTTTTATCACAGCTTTCATATATTAAAAAAGTTTCCTCCAGAGATGAAGCTTATTTATGAAATAAAACCTAGTCGCTATCATCTGACCCATGTTCTGAGCCCCGATCCGAGGCCTCATTGTTGGATCCCTCTGGTTCGGATTCATTTCCAGAGCCTTGGCCAGAGCCCTCATTATCAGAGCCTCTCTCGGAATCGTGATCGGACTCGGCACTCGGAGACGCGGGGCGGGAGTCCATGTCTGAACCTCCAGAGCGGCTTCTCCCGGACTGCACAGACTCATTGTCAGACTGCTCAGAACCCGAGGGCCTTCTCTTTCTGGCTGGCTGGTCACTGTCTGAATCCTCATCTGACTGCTGTCTGCGGGGCCTCCGGGGACTGCCGGCCTCGCTGCCAGACTTGTTTTGGTTCTCATCAGAATCGCTCTCTGAAGAGGCACGTTTTTTCCGCCGCTCTCCGTCGTCCGAGTCGCTGTTGCTGTTGCTGTTGCGGTGATGTCTGGGAAAGACAAGCACTGGTTAGACTGGCCAATGGGAGACTCGACAAGCAGAGAATGCTTTTAAAATGTCATGGCATTTAATGTTCTATTTCTTGACCTGGATGGTGTTTACACAGGTGTTCATTTTGTGATACTTGTTTGTGTCCTGTTTTGTAAATTTGATCTATTTCACAGTAAAAAAAGGATTAAAAGGAAAAAAGAATATGGCACTTTGGTTATAACAGCATTTAAACAGTAAACGAGGAATCTCATTGGCTTATATCAGGTACATTTCATCGGAATGAAGCACTTCTCAATTTCATACATAAAATTACAAAAAGGAAGGAATGATTTATTTTTATAAATAAATTCATAACAGCAGAAGTGAAACCCAGGATCTTGCTTGGCTGTAGACCCTGAGGAATTAACCCCCTCCCACGGCTGGATGAGTGGGACTCATCCCCGTCTTATCAGACACCCAAAGAGCAAAGGCACCTTTTCTATCCATTATCTGCTGCTGCACTAGGGCCCTCCACCAGCACAAGACTTACTTAAGAGAAGAAGCTGGGGCTAAAAGGCTTCTGTAGCTTGCTTACTTCTGCTCTGAGTTTCCCTCTACTTATCAGTTGATGGGTTAAAGGGAAAGGGACTTGTACCTATGCTTGAAATAGTGGCGACACCCAGGAAATCTTGGCTTCCTGGAGGCTCTGAAGGAAAGAGCATTCCCTTAACTGCTGTGACAGCTGCTCACAGCCCAGAGCTTTGGATGGGAGGACATACTTCTGTGGCATATTCCTGTTTTGGTTTCCATGACAAATATTCCTGGAAAGGAGTATTAAATCCTACAGGGTTCAGTCTAAGAAGGGAGAAGACGATGAAATACATTCCTCTGTTTGGAAATGAAACCATCTCTGCATCAGTGAAGAAAGCGTCTTTGTGCTTAAATCTGAAAGAAGAAACCTAGACATACAATATGTAATTCAAGTCACTCTGCGTGGACATGAAGAGTGACGAAGAGGAGGACACTGTATTTCCATTCTGTATATATACACTAAAGGCCAGTGGGCCTCCTGGGATCCAATTCCCACCACTCTACCTGGCCAAATGAGCAAACACTTCATGATGGTCAGGACCAAGTTTAACTGATAAAATTGACCCAAATCAACTTGTTCTTGACCTTGGATATAGTTTAGCAGCAGCTCAGCCTCTCACAAGGAACCTTCTGCCTACACACTTTAACAATGCTCATTCCAAACCAGACATCTCATTGCTCTGCTCACACATGCCTCTCACCACTGGCAGGGTAACACCGGCCACAAAGGGCAAAGCAACCCCAATGTATGTCAGCCTTCAGAGAAAAGGGGAACTGCAAGTCATATACAGATGGTTCCCTAGAGCTCGCTACGTAGGAGGCCAGCACCCCCGCTAGCACCCTCAGCTCCCTCAGCATGCTAACCAAGACTCAAACAGCCTTCCTTTTACAAAGCCTGTCTCCTACAACCCTCCCCTCAACTCCAGATTAGGTATAGTCCCTGGAGAGCAATAAATGAAACCTTAAGTGATAACGCTTATCCCATGATAATGTGGTTTTTGGTTTATCTGTTACTCTCCACTGCCTCTAAGGCATAAACTCCTTGACGGCACAGTCTGATTCTTTCCTCTGTATCCCCGGCACTCAGCACACTATCTCATGGAATTCTTAGTGGATGTTCAAGTGACTGTGGAATGAAATGACAGCCATCAGAAGAAATACACAGTGTGGTACAGCATTCAGAGTCCCAGTCTGTGGATCCAAGTTGGGGGGAACCTCCAGCTTGAAGGACAAGCTTAGGACAAGTAAAATCAAAGACTGCTTCTCCAGGTGCGCCATGAGCTAAAGGACAGTACTGGACAAGCGGTCTAGGAAAAGCCCTTCATGGAGCAGGCAGAGCTGAGTCACCACCGCAAGAAAGTCCCATCTCCATGTGACCAGGATCAGGCTACTCTAACAGTTTTAGCTGGTCTGGTAGTGTAACAAAGTGATACATTTCACTTAGAAGGATGCCATCCAGGGGCGCCTGGGTGGCTCAGTCCTTGAGCATCTGCTTCGGCTCAGGGCGTGATCCCAGAGTCCTGGGATCGAGCCCCACATCAGGCTCCTCTGCTGGGAGCCTGCTTCTTCCTCTCCCACTCCCCCTGCTTGTGTTCCCTCTCTCGCTGGCTATCTCTGTCAAATAAATAAATAAAATCTTTAAAAAAAAAAAAAGAAGAAGAATGCCATCCAAAGCTCGAGCGTATTAAGCTAAGTGAAATAAGTCAGTCAGAGAAAGACAAATACCGTATGATCTCACTGATATGTGTAATTTAAGAAAGAAAACCGATGAACATATGGGGAGGGGAAAAAGAAAAAGAGAGGGAAACAAGCCATAAGAAACTCTCAACAACAGAGAACAAATTGAGGGTTGATGGAGGGAGGTGGGTGGGGGATGAGCTAGATGGGTGATGGGCATTAAGGAGGGCACTTGTGATGAGCACTGGGTGTTGTATGTAAGTGACGAATCACTGAATTCTACTCTAGAAATCAATACTGCACTGGATATTAACTCCTTAAAATTTAAATAAAAAAATAAAAAAAATAGCAAAAAATAGTAATAAAATACAGTAAAATAAAATAAAATTTCACTATTAAAAAAAATAGAAGGATGCCATCCAGGAAATTTCAGCTAATACCCACAGAGAAATAAGATTTCAAAATAGGTTTTTTTCTCTGAGGGACGAACATGTGACAGGACAAAATGACAGTGCTAGAATAAGTTGTGTGCTGAGATTTCTGCCAGCTTTGACATTCTAAGAAGCTGGAGGGAAGACATTTTGTCATAGTGACCACTCTTATCTTTCATTAGAAGAATACACTAAGGGAACAATTCCTACCCTTCATCAGCAATTTTAAGTTTATCTTCGTCTGAAGAATCATCACTTGACGATATGATGGCTTTCGATTTTATTTTGCCCTTCATTGAAGGAGGCAGACGTTCTGGCTTGGGCTAAAGAAAGAAGACCAAACACAACAGATTATTCAAGACTCTCAGGTTACATTACATTAGGACACCTTGTTAAACTAAGTTTGCAGTGTAATGATAACAATCAAACAACAGCCAATACACTTCAAAAAGAAGCATCTGTGCTTCAAGAAACTGCAGGGAAAGAATGTATTCTGATGTAGTGTGATCATTCCTGCCTACAATGGGGATGAAAACCACAGTATTATAAACTCACAGCCTTCTTCTTCTCCGCTCTTGGGGGACGGCGCTTTTTCGGTTTGGGGCCATTTTCGGTTTCGTCATCGTCAGATCCTTCTTCTCCCTTTGGAGGTCTTACAAAGTGGACATCAAGAGAAAGTCTGTCAAGATTCACTCATACCTAGAAACTCTAAAACTACTTTGTCATCGACACATATTCATTCTGAATACTATTCTCTATGCGTGCTCTCCTCAACCACACTGTCCCTCCTCAAGGGCAGAGGCCATCAGCTACAGTCGTTGTACATAGCTCAGGAGTGTGCAAAAACCATGGATTTCTGTGACGTCTACCAAATAATTACGTTTCTGTCAAGTCCTCTGATTAATCTAAGATAAGCTTGAATCTTGCACTTGGTGGAGGGATGGAGGATGTGACAAAAGACCCAGGCTCCAGACCTTACATTTTTCCTCTCCTCTTCCTTCCTTCCTTCCTAGCTACTCATTCTGGGCCTACCGGTCCTATCATAGCTTCCATTCCACAGGTCTGTGTCTGGAAGAATTCACGAGGCACTTCCCCAAGTAGAGGCAGTGAAGGGCTGGGAAGAACAGGTCTCGCTAAGGTAGCTGACTGGAGGTTCCTGGACAGGGGAGCACCACAAGAGAGGAACGGGACACATCAGGGGCACCTCCAGCTGAGGGATGGGCAGGGTACCACTTAACAGCAAATGGCACTGGGAAGATTCGAAGTCCCTTCTTTCACATTAATTCACATTTTATACATCTAGCAAAACTCAAGGTGGGCATCGTTATTACCATTTACACAAAGGAAACTGAGGCTCAGTGACTTTCCTAAGATTGCACGTGGACAATTAGTGTGGACACACCCAGTTTTCTCATTCTAAATTGCATACATTTTCCCACAAATAAATATTACAATTTTGAAGACATAAGAAAGGAAATGATGACTAACTTGCAGCTCTCACAGGAAAGCTGTGGAGATGTGTGGAGACTCCAAGTTCTCAGGGGATTTGGTGGTGGAGTCTATCTTAGGATTATTATGATTAAAGTAGAAGTGGGGGAACAAAAAGCTTCACTGTCTGGAAAGATCAAGTGATCACCAGGTTTCACGAATTCTAACACAAGATTCAGGTGAGAGGTCATTTGTCACCTTTATGAAGCTAGTCACACACACTGATAATACCTTCTCCTCTTTTTCTTCTTTCTCTCACCACCCTCGTCTTCTTCGCCTTCTTGTTCACTACCACTGCCCTTTCTTCTCTTCTTCTTTTTGGATATAGGCAGGTCATCGTCGGTATCATCGTTGACAAATTCATCAAACTCTCCTCCCTTTTTAGAACGCTGAAATCCAAACATGACTACAAT
This sequence comes from Ursus maritimus, assembly GCF_017311325.1. Classification (NCBI taxonomy): domain Eukaryota; kingdom Metazoa; phylum Chordata; class Mammalia; order Carnivora; family Ursidae; genus Ursus; species Ursus maritimus. The sequence continues at coordinate 211,249 of NW_024424786.1, read as the reverse complement.
CAGTTCTCTCCTGGCTGGTGGAATGAGGCCAGATCCTATCAGTCATTTGACAAACAAAAGATCTTTTTTTACCAAGTCACAAGGAAGGGGTGCTTGATGAAGCCCAAGGTTAAAGACTTCTAATTAGGATGAACTGTTCAGATGTCAAACATCATCAACTACTTAGGCCTCTACGAGGTACAGCGTGCTGGACTAACCCTGGAATGCATTTATAAGTACTGGATACCACCAAAAGCACTGTGTTGGAAGAGTGTCTCTCAGCAAAGGAGGAAGTCAAACTTAAGAATTAAGCACTGAGTAAACACAACCAATGATATTTAGCTCTAGGAGTCAAACAACAGACACTGCGGCCATCAGTATGAGCAGGAGTCCCATCTTACCCGTCCACCACCGCCACCTCTTTTCTTTTCTTTTGTTGCTTCAGTCTCTCCAGTAAACATAAGAATATTTTTGGTCTTCTCTACATACTGGGCCCGCTGTTCCAAAAGTTTCTTTTGCTCTTCCTTTTCTCTGAGACGTTTCTCTTCCTATGAGGGAGAAAGAATAGGAAAACACTGCATCAAAATGTTATGTTGAAAAAATATCATGACCATCAGAAGGACTTCTTTTTTAACATACAAGGTGTATGTCTGCACACAATTCTTTAGTTCTAGTATAACTGCAAACACAATAAATACCTGTTCTTTAAGAAGTTTCTGCCTTAACAGTTCCTTTTCTTGCTCTTGTTTGGCCCGTAATTCCCTTTCCTCTTCATCTTGTTTGCGTGCCCGGGCCACATGGTACTGGGCCTGGCTCAGTAAGTCAGAGCATTGCCTACAACATTTCAGATTCACAGAGACATGAATGCAGTTGGTACACTTTTTGTTCAAAAACTCAGAGCATCTGTTTTCCTTATACTAACTAAAAAGTCTGAAGCAGGATCATTAGCTGATATCTAAGGGATATTTTAATTAGCAAAATTAACTCACTTTCTCAAAACTCAAGACTGTCAACTACAGTAACTTTCCAAAGTATAAGCGTCCTCTCCAAGTACAAATATAAAAATTTTCAACATTATCTTCACATGTGACTCAAAGAGTCAGGATAGCTAGAAAAGTATTTTTTCCACACAATTTAAATACTTGTACTAAACTGACTTTGTCATATTCCCTGAAAGGACCCTTAGAAAAAAAGCCTTGACCCAGGCTGGGGAGTCCCACAGAGGAGTGGGAAAGACTGACCCCTGGAAGGCCACCCAGCGCACACTGATATCACTGCCTCACCCAAAGTCACCTTCCAGAAGTAGTAACATTACCTGGCTTCTGTAGCAGCAAGGGCCAAATCGAATCTCATTTTGTCTCCCACTTTACTCAAGTAACTGAAGTATCTAAATGGAATGAGAAAATAAAATACTTTGCTTAAAAAAAATTCTAATGAAACAGGCTCTTTACATTTTTATTTATATATAGTGGAGTGGGAGAGGAAGAAGTAGGCTCATAGCGGAAGAGCCTGATGTGGGGCTCGATCCCGGAACGTTGGGATCACGCCCTGAGCCAAAGGCAGATGCTTAACGACTGCGCCACCCAGGCGCCCCTGGCTCTTTACATTTTTAATCGGCTCTACAAAAATAGTCTGAGAATAGGTTTACATATTGACTGACTTACATGAACCTGTTTGATACATGAAAGGCTATCATCTCAATAAAACTATAAATGAAACTCACTTAAAAAAAGACTCTCATCAATATAACACTCAATATGTTTAATAAAAAACAAGTTCACAAAGTTAGTCATATTTAATATTTTCAGTAAATTCATAAATAACCAAAAATCAGCTCAAGCAACAAATATTTACTAAACACTGTATTTACTAAATATGCATGGAGGTTAGGAGGTGTAGGCCATGAAAATACTTGCAACAAATGTACCAGGCAAGGCAAGAAATGCTTATTTAAGAATTTAAATAAGGTTGGACAAAACCTGAAGAGATGTCAGGTTTTGATTTCACCACTAACTGAATTAGAAACAAATCCTATGAAGGTAAATTTTGAGCTAAGCTCAATAAACCTATTCAACATTTTAAGAGGACAGGCCTTAATAATCTTAGCCCAATAAAAATTAATATCCCATGAAAGACACACCAGTATAAGTAGTAAAACCAATATAAGTGAAGCCTAAAAATTTCAAGTGTGTAAAATGCTGGGTCATTTTATTGTCAGATTAATGAAAATCTAGGGCAAGCCTGCAAGGCTAGCCAGCCAGTTCTAGCAGAGGCTACATGATCCAAACCTGGCAAGAACTGGGCCAGTTTGGTGCCACCTGGTGGCAGCTGTCTGCTTTGGCTTAAAAATCACTGGAATGCTTCTAAATAGAAATTCTCTTGAAGGGAAATGATTTTCAGCACCTTTTGAGACAAATGGATTGATTGATTAATGATTTTATTTATTTATTTGTCAGAGAGAGAGAGAGCACAGCAGAGGGAGCATCAGGCACAGGGAGAGGCAGGCTCTCTGCTGAGCAAGGAGCCCAATGTGGGACTCATACCCCCTGAGCCGAAGGCAGACGCTTAAGTGAGCCACCCAGGTGTCCCGAGACAAATGGATTTAAAGAAAAAAAGCATTTCAAAAGTTGTTTCTACAAAATCTTTACCTATGTGCAAGCTCCAGTTCTTTCACAGCATTAAGTACTTCCTTCAGATTACTCTTTTCATCTTTCAGAACAGAGGTAGCTAATCTTTGCAGGACCAAGGCCACATTAAACATAAGTACTGTATCACTGGGGGCCACATGTCTAGCCTATTAAGAAACAAAGCAAATACTTCATATAATCGAATGATGTGAAAAGGATTTTAGCCAAATAGAGTGTTACGTATATATGTATATGAACATGCATAAAACAGAACTGTAAAAAAATACAATGCACCACAGAACTAAATGAGAATAATGAGTTTTTCTTCTTACCTTTAGCAATGTCTGTTTGCACTCTTGTAACTTGCCACACTTGAAGAGGGCCCGGGCCAAATACAACACAACTTCAGTGTTCTGGTGCTTATAGAACTTTCTGAGGCAGTTTTCATACTATAATAAAAGAAAAAATTAGTTAAAATACAAAAAGGATTAAATAATGTTGTCATCATATAACAAGATTTCAAGTGATTTTAAAGCTATGTGAAAAGGTATTTTACCTTTTGAGTGGTTAATTTAATTTAGTTAATTAATTTATTTTTTAAGATTTTATTTATTTATTTAACAGAGAGAGACAGCCAGCGAGAGAGGGAACACAAGCAGGGGGAGTGGGAGAGGAAGAAGCAGGCTCTTAGTGGAGGAGCCTGATGTGGGGCTCGATCCCAGAGCACCGGGATCACGCCCTGAGCCAAAGGCAGACGCCTAACAACTGTGCCACCCAGGCGCCCCATTGAGTGGTTAATTTTAAAGAATAATTTGAGAATGATTTTTGACATTCGCCAGGATACACTTTCACAACATGTATATCTGCTTTAAAAAAACCCAAAAAACCCACAACTAGATACTCAAAATAGTTTTTCCATTTGAAACTCGGACCAACACTGAAAGGATAAATAGATGGGAGGGCCTTTTTCATATCTCTAGCAATATTATCTAGAATCAGCTGACTGACAACTTACTAAAAGTTACACGCCTGGCTCCTCTGGGTTAATCTCTCTACCACCTTTCTTTAGGATCAGTGGAAACTACTGCCAATGAGCATGTGAAATCTCACAGTTGTGGTTGTTAACTTCTTGGCAAAACCAATATATAGCAATACTGGTGTCAATTTTGCCATGAACACTTCACTTTTGACCATGGAACCTATCCTGTCATAGGTAAGATCTTTTTCATGGAAGGTGGTTAGAGAGTTTCCCCTTGAATATCCCTGGTAATTAATTTGCATTTTTAAAAGGCAACATTATCACTCTGCAGATCAGGAAGGCCCTACCTCCAAAAACACCACCCCTGAGACTACCATATGCAGTCTGGATTTTATAAATCTTTGTGACTAGTGCCTTTCAAATATTCTGAATTTGATAACAATATCCACCCTTCTTAGACAAAAGGTTAACCACTTCCAGGAGCCTGACTGCACTTGTCTTCTACCTCTAGTAAGAACCTTGTTTTTTCTGACCATACTATTTCCCATAGAGCCTAAGAACCTTTTTACTTTTTAATATGCTATAGATGCTAAATATATATATTTTTAAAGATTTTAAACTTACAATCCTGAACTCAAGAATCACATGCTCTACCTACTGAGCAAACCATGCACCCCTAGATGCTAAATACGATTTTTTAACTTCAAGCTCAAGCTCTCCACAAATACAAAAAGCCTAACAAGATTCTACAGTGATGAAAACTAATCCCTATGGAGTTTTTCTTTTTTTCCAAAATGTCATTTAACCTTTCTGAAACTCGATTTCTCCCATCTGAGAAAGAAGAGTGTAAAACAAGGAAACAAATATTAAATCCTCCTATCTTCTGGGTACTTACTGATATACTAGGCATGTTAGTACCAAGTATGGTATCTAGTACTCTTCATACTGGATCTTCATACAATTCTGTGAATTTAAGGTACACGATCTCCATTTTATAAATGGGGAAACTGGTTCAGAGAGGATGTCCTTTGCCCAAGGCATGCGATTAGGGGTAGCACCAGGACTCATATCTCTGTTTGAACACCAAAGACTGGCCTTAACATTATATGACTGTAAGTCTCTGAACAGACACAGTATCACATGCTCCACGGCAGGGTCAGAATGGTTAAGAAAACATCTGTTCAACGATCAACACAATATAAAAACATCTTGGAAGATAAACTGTTACCATCTGAACGGCACTGATATACTGCTTCTGTTCCACGTAGATGTGTGCTAGGTTCAACCACACATCACTGATATCTGCTGTTGCTTCTCTTACTTGGGCAAATACATCACGAGCTTCACGAAAATATCCTTTGTGGGCCAAAACAGCTCCTAAAATTATAAAAAGGCTCACATTTAAGAATGTTCTAATTGTAGCCAGAAAAACAACTGAAAGTCATATTTTAAAACAACTATGTTTATTACTTTTAGGGAGAAATTATGATCTACAAACATTCCTGTGAAAGCACTTATTTCACACATCACTACAGTTGCCCGTGTCTTATAATCACCTATGCCATTAGCAGCATACAGATTCTTTGCATCATTTCTGAGTACTTGTTTATAGATGGCCAGAGCACGATCCTGATGGCGCTTTTCCTATAAAAAGAAACAAGCATTATAAAACAAAATTCAAACAGGAGTCAAGTGTCAGTTTTGTTTTAAAGAGACAAAAAGGAAAAAAAAATGAAGAGACAAAAAGTAATTACCTTTTCTCGATCCCGGGTGGGCTGATGCAAAGTCTGGAGCCAGACGTTGCCAAGCGCCAGCATAGAGTAAGTATCACTCTGCGTAGATGGTTGTTTTAATATCCTCTCAAATTTCTTCTGTCCTGGACCCCATTCTTGTTTTGCTAAATGAAGATTACCAATCAAAGACCAAGCATCTGGATGGTCCTGAAACACACATGTGTTAAGAATCAAAATCTGTAATTTGGATTCAGAGTCATCAATCACCTTTCCATGATAGCTGATTACTGAAGAGGTTTACAAGCTACATTTACAAATCGAGAGTGGAGATGGATTCATGAATTGTAAAATCAATTTAGTGTATAATTATCAGCATAAGAAATGCAACAGAATGGAATATAGGAAGGTCATGAGTGTACAGCACATGGCGACAGCACATAAAGATTTGCAAAACTTTGATTTTAGTTGTTTGTATACACACGCGTTCTAGGCTATGATGTAAAGGCTATTTCTGTGGGCCACAATCAAAGAGGTTAGATGACTTTTATTCTCTAGTATCTTTAACAAGTAAAAATAAAACAGGGAGATGTCAAGATATGAGACATATGATAGACATTAAAATGAGAAACTGATTTACTATGAAAATAAAAGGTGAGAATATTATTTTTCAAACCTGAGAGTTAATACTACCAACCTGATTAATTTGAAGAGCTTCCTTAAACCAATCTGAAGCCTCATAAAAATTTCCTTTATCTCTAGCCATGGCTCCTAGGCGCAGATAGCCTGAAAATATACATTTAGAAGTTTTTATGTTTAAAATATTAGCTATAAAAGATCATAATTTTTAACTCATACTTTCAAAATGATTGTATTTTGTTAATTCATTCATGCAATGAACAGAAATCCCACAGGTGAAAAATACTAAGCACCAATAAAACTAATTAATAATCTAACAAGTTAAAGAGCAACTCTGTCACCATCAAGTCTCACTCTTTGAAATCTCAGATTTATCTCTGCCTGTCTATTCCCAATGTTAGCACCCTGGTCCAAGTTCTTATCTCCACCACAGTTACTTAAAAAGCTTGGAGCAGTTCTGTTTCCAGTTTCTCTCTGATGTACCACGCTGTCACTTTTTCTTAAAAAGCTGCTTGTCTTCTGGCAAAACAGTGAAAGCATGGACTACTAGGGATTACTAGTTAGAAAATCTGGGCTCTAACTGTGGGCTTCCACTTAAACAACAATAAGAAAGTGTCACACAAATGCAAGTTGTTATTTTCTCCAGAAAATGTCACTCTCCTCAGGCAACTAACAATGGCTTACTATTGCCTATCAAACCAATTCAAGTTCAGCTGGGCATTCAATTAAAATCTTACTTGTTTTAAATCACTTTTGCATCCATAACAGCATGATCAGGGCCAAGTTAATAGCTCCTGATTTAACCAGAGTCAAAATATCATAGCTTTAGGTTCTTTCAAGGGAAGTATAGTATTATAAATTATTTTTAATTAAAAACTTTCCAAATTTTACAATATGTGTAAAAACTCAAGGTAGGACATTTTAGTAATAATTATTTCCAAATAAAATAGTGTTCTTTCTTACTATTATAAACATTGCAAAAATGTTAACAGGAAATCAGAGCAAGAGCAACATAAAGGTACATCCATCACCAAGTAAGCCAAGGAGTTCTTCAAAGTCTAATAAAGGTAGCTTACCCACTGAAGATCGCCTCCCCTATGAAATATATGGTTCAACTGGTTTTTAGTTATTTCTTTTAGTTTCTAGCGTAAATTTAAGTGAAGCTGCATTGTTTTGTTTTGTTTTTTTAAAGCCATAAATTTGCCTTCAAGGGAAAGGGGACATTATAACTTTCACATTTTTTTACTATTGGTTCTAAGAAAGATTTTTTTCAGGCTGAATTTTGCTGCTGTTGTGGGAATTTTAATTCATAAAAAAAGTTTACAATTCTTGGGACGCCTGGGTGGCTGAGCCTTCGGCTCAGGTGATGATCCCAGGGACCTGGGATTAAGCCCTGCATCAGTCTCCCTGCTCAGCGGGAAGCCTGCTTCTCGCTCTCCCTCTGCCTGCTGCTCCCCCTGCTTGTGCTCTCTGTCAAACGAATAAAATCTTGAAAAAAAAAAGAAGTTCACAATTCTCACAGTCAACATAATTAGGATGTTCCCGTAAGATGTTTTTATATAATTTTTCTGCTTCATGGAATTCACACATTGCCTCATAGAGCCTGGCTAAATTATATGATGTTGTAACAGAAATGGCATTATAGTAATGCTCGTCATGCTCAGCTTCTGCCTTTGCGCGATCCAATGACGCCAAAAAGTATTTCTAAGAGAAAGAAACGAAAATTACATTGTTAAAAGATAGTTAATCCATCTAAAAAAGTGTGCATCAACTTGACAGTATGTAAGAAGGGAATATTTCCAGTTCCCTACCTTTGCCTCCCCGAGATTTCCAAGTCTAAAATGCAGGGCACCCACATTATTCAGAATCTCTGGCGGGACATCGGCCTGCACTTTCTCCTGAAGGATCCGTGTAGCTGTTCCATAAGCTGAAAGGGCACCCTGTATTTTCATGGTGGAAACAAGAAGGTATAAGTGAAAATGAAAGGGAGAAATACTACACCACACTTTCAAAAAACACATCAGATAGAAGACCAAAAACATTGCTAAAATACCTGTATATCAGTCTGTTCTAAGATCTGTGCCAATTCAATCCAAGCTTCAACATCATCAGGATACTGTTCTGTGACCTTTTTCAAATGGCCCTGGGATAAAAGAGATCATTAAGCTGAAGCAGGCTTACTGCAGCAACTATGGGCTGTCAAGGTAAATAGTGGTAGCTACTCTACCTTGTTTAATACGTCAACTGTTTGTTATTTCAACCGGAACAAAGCTCGGCTAACAAAACCGCTTCCATCATATCTCTACTAGCAATAACAAGAATGAGGCATGACAGTCTAGTGATAACTATCAGAAAATAGCTACAATTTTTAAAAATGTACCTTGGCAATATCTCGTTTTTCTTGATCTTCTGAGGCAGCATATAGCGAGCCAAGAATTTTCATAGTTTCATAATTATTAGGATAAGCTTTCAAAACTTTCTCAAAGCACTGAGATGCATTTTCTTTGTCACCTCGATAAATATACATTTGTCCTAAACCAAAAAATGGCAGCACAAAAGAGGATGAAGCAAACTGTGTGGCTTGATAGTAGTACTGGAAGGCTTGGTCATAATCTTCCTAAAAGATGAAAATCAAACAAGACCAAGAGTATGTACAAAAGTTTATCTTCCTTTTCATGTGCGAAAGCTTTTAAAAGACTTGAAACACTATGAAACAAAAGAATTAGATATTTAGAGAAGGTTTAAAATGATCTTACCTGAACGTGGAATGATCTAGCCAGCTGATAACAACTTTCTGCTTGCATAGCCTCCACTTCTGTATTATGGAATGCATGGAGAGCCAAGTGCTGGACTTTACTATAATCCTGAACAATGGGATCCAGAAATCAACTGAGTCAATTCAAACAACTCTAACAGTCTCAATCATAAGGCTTCCTCAAATTTCATTTTTAAAATGTGTTCACTAGGGGCGCCTGGGTGGCACAGCGGTTAAGCGTCTGCCTTTGGCTCAGGGCATGATCCCAGCGTTATGGGATCGAGCCCCACATCAGGCTCCTCCACTAAGAGCCTGCTTCTTCCTCTCCCACTCCCCCTGCTTGTTTCCCTCTCTCGCTGGCTGTCTCTATCTCTGTCGAATAAATAAAATCAAATCTTTAAAAAAATAAATAAATAAATAAAATAAAATGTGTTCACTAAATTACCAATAACAGTGCTGTATCCAGAATTACGAATCATTTTTCTCATTCTCCTTGCATATACATTCATTTACATAGACCTTAACACCTAGCCATCACATCTATTACTTTATTTAATCCCACAACAATCCTTTGAGGTATCAGCCCTATTGTTGTGATGAGAAGACCTGAGAGGTTAAGTCCCTTATTACTAGTAAAGGGAACAGTTACAATTTATTGAGAACTAGTATATACTAAGCACTGTGGTAGGTATGATACTTACAATTATTCTAGCCTCCGTCGAAAACCCTTCAAAGAGTATCATTATTACCATTTTATTGATGGGGAAATGGAGGCTTAAAGAAATAAAGTGTGTTGTCTAAGGTGGAAAAGCTAGAATCTGGATTTAATTTTTTTCTGACTCCAAGGAAATACACAAGGGTAGCAAGCTTAAGTGACAGGATTTGAATTCAGCTCTCTTCAGATGCATGGGTCATGACTTTCCCATTAGACCTGACTTAATTTGGATTACAGAGCTAATCTTCTGAGAGTTTCAAATTCAGAGTTCATATGTTGGGAGTAGGAAACAACTTTCTGGTTTTAATAGGGATATATTTTATCCATTTGATAGTAATCTGGTCTGGAGAGCCTTTGTTTGGTCAATGGTCAGTTTCAACTTTTTAAAAAAATATTAGGAATAATAATGTGATTGCTGTTCTTAATAGTAACTGTTTTCCATTAGATAAGTACTTAATATGCGCATGACATTGAATCCTAACTGCCACTACTCAAACCCTATAAAGTAGGTTTTATTATTGTTTTACAAGTGAGGAAATTAAAGTTTAGGGAAATTATTTGCCCAAAGCCACATAACTATATAATGGTGGTACCTGAATTTGAACCAAATGATTCAAACTCTACACTTGGAATTAGGTTGCACAGCCTTTCAGCTAAATTTATATATTGCTCCCTGGGATGAGGGTAAAGGTCAAATGTTGGGTTTGGAATATACTTTAATTTTTCTATTTTTATTACTCTTTGGCTCATGACACACCTTTTAGGGAATAAAATGGTTCCATTTTGAAATTTAACATAAAATGTATTGGAGATTACATTCCATTTTAAAATCCTTATTCACATCTCTTTGGTTCCTCCAGTTTTTGTCCCCAACCCCCTCTGCATTCCAGCTGCTTCTCTTTCTGATCAAACAACCAACCTTAATTCTCAGTTCTTTCTGGAAGTCTGTGTTAACTGCTCCAGGAGTCACCATAGCTCCCAGCTCTAAACCCACTTTACTACTTAATTACTGAAGTATCTGGGATGTTAATTTATAATGCCTTTTCTTCCCAGCTAAATGATTCTTCTACAGGAGAGGCAATGTAGTGTGGTGGGCAGAGAATTAAAATGCCATATCTCAACTGTACTACCTGCTAACTGAGTGAATTTGGGCAAGTGATGTTACCTAACTTTGCTGAATCTCAATTTTCTTATTCATAGCAAGGGAAATAGAAATACCCTGCTTACCTCCTAGGGCTGCTCTGATGACAGATCAAGAAAACATATGTAAGCATGCTCTGTAAATCTTTAGGACATATATTCACTACAAGATGACTTCACAGTGTTGATCACATATCAGGTGTTCAGTAACACTCAAATAGACTGGCTTGATTTACATATTTCACATATATAATCTAAAAGGTTTTGAGCTTGTTAAAAAGCAAGACTTTATCTTCAGCAGTGGAAGGGTGACTAGCATTGAAAATTAAAAACTGAATAATTTTCATTTGGTTCAAGGAAGCTGTCCTAACAGCTGTGAGCAATGATTATTAAATATGTACTCAAATATTTAGGATTATTAGTCCTTTGTTTTTCTTTTTAGTAAAAAGCATACTTGTGTAACTCTTTTATCTGAAACAGTAACACTTCAAGTACTTATAAGATACATTTCCATCTTCTTCTATAACAGTTACAGCATAAAGCTTAATTAATAATTTATTAGGAATGGGGAGTATGCTGCTATAGCCAGAAGGCATAAGGCATCATGGTAAACAGCTGTGTGACCTTAGCCTATTACCTCTGCCTCAATTATTCATCCACAAAATGGGGATAATATTAACAACCTCTGACTATTACCTGACTATTCTACAAATTCATGGAATGCATTTTTTTTTTTTTAAGATTTTATTTATTTATTCGACAGAGATAGAGACAGCCAGTGAGAGGGAACACAAGCAGGGGGAGTGGGAGAGGAAGAAGCAGGCTCACAGCCGAGGAGCCTGATGTGGGGCTCGATCCCGTAACGCCGGGATCACGCCCTGAGCCGAAGGCAGACGCCCAACCGCTGTGCCACCCAGGCGCCCCAGGAATGCATTTTTTTTAAGTTTTATTTATTGAAGTAATCTCTACACCCCACATGGGGCTCCAACTCACAATACTGAGATCAAGAGTCCCATGCTCTTCTGACTGAGCCGGCCAGGCACCCCCATGAAATTCATTTTTAGTAATACTTGGTATTTAGTAAGTATTGACTGCGTATTAATAGCAGTAATAACAGTGATATGCTATCACTTTTACCTAAATTGCTATCTAATTAAAGTTCCTAGTACAATTTAGTACCTGGTTTCCATATGGCAAGTAAAACTTTCATACTTACTATATAAAAACTTTGCCAATAAAATCTTGGATTTAGTATTCAAGAAATCTAAAATACCACTGCTTCTACAGAATTAGTAGCAACTCTAAAAATTATATCTTGATCAATATGCAAAAATAAAAACTTCAATAACTCCTTGGATACCTATGTAAGTAGGTCCAAACCCCTTAAATGACACAAGTGCCTCACTACCTGGATCCAATGCATTGTCTAGCATGAGCCCACCATATGCCATGCTTTTACTAAACTAGAGACTATTTCTACATCTGTGCCTTTCCCCTTTCAACTACCTAAAGACCTCCTCCTAAAAACCTAGTTCAAGAGCTTTTCCTTCTTGGTGAAAACCCTTCTTAACCACTTGGTCACCTCCTCTTTCGTTTCTCTACCACAGCAAGATAGAGGCCTTTATTTCTATATTTACATTTGTTTACATGTCTGTGTTTTCTATGAAACTGAACCGAGTGCAGAAACCACACTTTTTTCATCTCCACGTCTCTACTGCAGTGTTGGGTAGAGTATAAAGGGTCAATAAATATTAAATGAGTAAGTGAACAAACATACCCACCCCCAATTAACTAATACAAATTTTAATTTGAAAAAAACTCGACATTTTCAATTTTATTCCAAGTTAAAAAAAGTATCAACTGCAGAACAGAAAAACAAATCAGGATTTAAAAGCAAACAACTTTAATAAATTGACTTCTCTTACCTTTTTGAAGAAAAAGTGATTTGCCAAGTGGTTCAATACCATGGGGTTGCTAGGATCAATAGTATAGGCTCTGGAAAGAAGCTGGACACCATTTTTGATGGAATCAGCCTAAAAGAAAAACAATGACAACAGCGTCATTACTTACTTAGCATTTTTCTCAAAGTTTTCTTTATAGTCTGAAGAAATAAGGTTATATAAATCTAAGTTCAGATACCAAAATATAGCTCGTTTCAGTTAACCTTCAGCAGGGATAAAAAAAAAATTTCTAATAGTGAATTAAATTGTTAGAACTTCCCTCACAATCAGCCACCTTTGGTATTTTTATAGATCCTGGCTGTCTTCTTGATGTGGCAGATGTCTGCGGATTACCCAACAGCCAGTTTACCCCCCTTACTGTGTTAATAGAGTCCAGACTTTGCAGCTTGTGATCTTTTAATTTCAGGAAGGAAAATTCCTTCTTCCTCTTCTCAAACCCCAGGGGATGAATGATGATTGATCTAAACCAGTCAAGATAATCTATTTCCCTTCTCTGGGGATCAGCCTAAGGCAGTGGTTCTAAACTGGGGGCGATGTCATTTTTCATTATCACAACAGGTAGGACACGCTGGCATTTAGTGGCCAGAGGTCAGGGATGCTGCTAAACGTCCTACCAATGGGTAGGATAATTTCCCACAACAAAAAATTACCTAGCTCCAGAAGTCAATAGGTAGCTTAGCTAAGGCTAAGAAACTCTGACAACCCTGTCTAGACAATTACACACAAGGGGAAGCATGACGGGGATAGAACTGCTCTAAGAGAAAGCCGTTTATCCTTTCCCTTTCCTCCCTCTATATAAGGTTGATGAAATAACAAGAGCCTGGAAAGACAGCAGCTATCTTGCAACTATGAGGTGACAGACATGAGGAGGAAAATCCACATACTAAGGAAGGACAGAAAGATGTAAAATTCTGGGTTTGAGGATACTGAGGTGCCAAATCCAAGACCTTAGATAGCTGGTTTGGTAGACGATAAAAACCCTCATGTTTAAGTCACTGCAGTAGGCTTTTTGTTACTTGCGATGGAAAGCATTCCAAACTGACAAACGTCGTACAACTGCTTACCTGAAATTCTGAAATTCAAAAACTTCTTAAAAAACAAGTTGTTTGGTAATCTTAGAGCAAGCTTACATGGGGGCAAAACTTTACCTAAATTGTGGGGTTATCCTATTAGTGTGAACAGTCACTCATTCCAACACAGAAATATAAGTTTGCATTTGGGGTGGTGTCCTAATACCTGGGTGTTAGATATTATGCAGTGCAGGCATCATATGACATTTCTATTATCTGCAATCTTGACGTCTAAAACACTCTGGTCTCAAGAGTTTTAGATAAGCATAGTGAGCCTGACAGATCAGTCACGAAAGAATTTTTTCATTCACATACCTCTTTATTGTTGAGTTCTAGTACAGCCAATCCAACCAATGCTCCCACACATTTGGAATTGAGTTCCAGGGCTCTGCTGAATGCCAGACGAGCTTTCTCCAGTTTGTTAAGTTTCACAAAGCAATGGCCCATTCCTAAACGAACTTCCGCTAAAAAAAATAGTCAATCTGTCAAACTGGGACATTTTTAGGGTTTGAATTAAACAAAATGATTAAATATTCTCTTTTAGTTGCAAAATCTCAAAATTAACCTCAGTATAACTACACTATAAAATCTTTTGGTATATCATGAATTTAGTTTCAGTGGATATTATACCATACTGCCCACCCCCTTTCTCACCATGAACAGAATACCTACAATACTGGTATTTTTCTTGCACTCCTGGCTACACTGTACCTTCAAGATCTAATTTTCAAAGAGCAATTTTTAAAGACAGCAAAAAGTTTCATGAAGGCATTCAACATTGTGACTATGTGCACATACTGTCATTCCTTCAGAGCTATGCTTATACTTGCTACCCAACTTCAAGGCCATGCCAAAACTCCACCATGTTCCCATGAAGGGCCAACCTCCCCACTGGTCACTGGATCTTACCCTTCTCATCTATTTAAGGACACTGCTCCAGCAACCGTCACCTATTTTTCCTGCATTATCAAATTTTCTCTCTCTACTACATCATTCTCATATACATACGTTCTCCCATCTTAAAAAAAAAAATCCTCTCTTGATTCCATTTCCCTTTCCAATTGTCAACCCATTCCTATTCTTCCCTTGATAGTAAAACTGCTTGAAAGATCTAGCTATAGTTGCTGCCTCTCTAACTCTCCTTTTCCATTTTCTCTTAAATGTATTCCACCGAGGATCTCACCCCCACCATTCCAGTAAAACTGCTTTTATCAAGGTCACTAACGATTACTATGCTGCTGAATTCAATGGTCAATTCTGGGTTCCTATTTTACTTGACCTAACAATAGAATGGGACAGTGTCTGACCCTGTCCTGGAAACATTTTACATTTGACTTCAAGGACACTGCCCTTACTCTCTTTTCCTCTTACATCTCTGGCTGCTCCTTCTCAGGCTCCTTTGTTGGTTCTTCTTCATTTCCCTAACCTCTACAATGTCACAGTGCCCTAGAACACCATCCTCGGACCTTTTTCTATCTCTACTCACTCCCCTGGTGACCTCATAGTTTCATGGCTTTATGTACCACCTACATGTTGATGACTTCCAAGTTAATTACTTCAGCTCAGACCTCTTTCCTGAACAACAGCACTCCTGACCTCTCCACTTGTAGGTCTAAAAGGTATTTTAAAATTTTCATGTCTAAAACTAATTTGTCTTGAACTATTTTCCAGATGTACTAAAATGTAACTCTACTCTTACAAGGAGTTACCCTTTGATTCCTCCTTTGTCTCATACATCACATCTACTCTGTCAGTTCTTCCTTCAAAACATATAGATTCCAATCACTTGCTCCTCTACTATTACCTAGTGCAAGCCGCAATCATCTCTGACCTACACGACTGCCAAAGCCTTCTACCTGGTCTCCCCATTTCTGTCCTTGCCCTCCTGACCCACTCTAGTCTCAACCCAGAAGCCCAAATGATCCTTTTAAATATAAGTAAGATCAGGGGCGCCTGGGTGGCGCAGTTGTTAAGTGTCTGCCTTCGGCTCAGGGTGTGATCCCTGCGTTCTGGGATCGAGCCCCACATCAGGCTTCTCTGCTAGGAGCCTGCTTCTTCCTCTCCCACTCCCCCTGCTTGTGTTCCCTCTCTCGCTGGCTGTCTCTCTCTGTTAAATAAATAAAATCTTTAAAAATATATATATAAGTAAGATCATTCATTACTTACTCCTTTGCCCAAAGCCCTCGAGTGGCTTCCTATGTCTATCAAAGTAAAAGCATAAGTGCTTATAATAATAATAATCTATGACGCCTTACATGATTGGTCCCTGGTTCTATCTTTGACCCAATTCTTACTACTTTTCCTCTTCATTTTCTCTCTCCATTCCAGATGGAGAGAGCTTTTTCACCGTTCTTCAAACTTGCTAGACCAACTCTTTTCTCAGGACCTTTATACCTCTTGTTCTCTCTCTCTGGGAATAATCTTCTTCCATATATCTATATGTCTATTATTTTAAGGTCTTTACTTAATTGTTACCATTTTCCTGGTCAACCTTTCTTTTTTTTGGTGGCGGGGGAAGCAGAAGGGGAGAGAGAGAATCTTTTTTTTTTTTTTTAAGATTTTATTTATTTGAGACAGAAACAGAGCATGAGCAGGGGGAGGGGCAGAGGAAAGAGGGAGAAACAGGCTCCCCACTGAGCACAGAGCCCAATGCGGGGCTTGATGCCACGCCCCTGAGCTGAAATCAAGAGTCAGATGCTTAACCGACTCAGCCACCCAGATTCCCCAAGAGAGAGAATCTTAAGCAGGTTCTACACCCAGTGCAGAGCCCAACGCAAGACTTGACCTCACAACCGTGAGATCATGACCCAAATCAAAATCAAGAGTCATATGCTTAACTGACTGAGCCACCCAGGCACTCCCTGGTCAACCTTTCTAAGCAATCTCCCAATTCTTCTCATACACCTTTTCTGCTTTACTTTCCTTTTACTGCTATCTTATGCAGGATATATTTTACTCATTTTATCTTCCCCACTGCAAAATGAATTCCACGAGGGCAGGGAATTTTTTTTTTTTTAGGATTTTTTTATCCATTCCAGAGAGAATGAGTGAGCAGGGGGAGGGTCAGAGGGAGAGAGAGACAATCTCCATCAGACTCCCTGCTGAGTGTGGAGCCCGACATGGGGCTCGATCCCATGACCCCAAGATCATGACCTAAGCCAAAACCAAGAGTCTGACGCTCAATCCACTGAGCCACCCAGGCACCCCAAGGCAGGGACTTTTGTCTTTTTGGTTTACTGCTGCATTCCTTCGGTCTAGAACAATACCTGGCACAGTTGATCAATAAGATTTGTAAATGACTGAGATTTTCAATAGACAAATAGTATAAAGCAAAAAGATTATAATATGATCTGCTAGGGATGCCTGGGTATCTCAGTTGGTTAAGCTTCTGAATCTTGGTTTCAGCTCAAGTCACGATCTCATGGGTCATGAGATCAAGCCCTGCATTGGCTCCATGCTCAGCAGGGAGTCTACTTAAAGATTCTCTCCCTCTGCCTCTCACCCCCACTCATGCATGTTTGCTCTCTCTCTCTCTCTAAAATAAATAAATCTTAAAAAAAAAAATAAGATCTGCTATTCAGCTTTTGGATCAAACATAATATATTTTTTTAAATTTCAATTCTGTCATTTCAACAACCCCATAGCATCTTTTCACAACTAACTTCCTAGGCAACTGCCAAATCCTCAATATTTTCAGTTGGATCACATATAGCTTAGACTTCAAATAAAGTTTTTTTCTTACCTGGACATCCTGGGTTAGTACGCAATGCTTTCTTATAGTAAGCAAGAGCTCCTCTGTAATCCTTCTTGTTGAATGAAATGCAAGCTTTACCTGTAATAATTTTAAAAAATAAACATGCATTGATTAAAGAACACAAGTCTCACATGTTCTATATAAACTCACCTAAATCCATACATCTCTGAATAATACTTGAAAATGGTGAAAATGATTTCATATTTAAACTTGTTTTCCGTAAGGATATATTAATTTATGCCTATAAATAAAAGAATCCTGTTAAATGGTATAAAACAATTAAAATAGCTTATAGTTGTCCAAATAGACATTGCTTGTTGACTCTTTAGAACTGGATAATATAATTAACATATAATGTATTATTTGTTTCAGGGGTACAGGTCTGTGATTGTAACTTCAAAAGAAACAATGATGTATTGCAGATAGTTTCATTTTTATAAAGTAAAGCTCTTCTACATTGCTGTCCAGCCCAGTCAAAGAAATATATTACAGGCATATGATGAAAGATAGTTTCCTAAGATGGTTGCCAAAAATGACTTACCAAGAAGGGCTGGGATATTATTTGGAGACTGGTTGAGTACAAAATGAAACTGCGCATCAGCCTGATCCATTTTGTCACCTTCAAGTAGGCAGAAACAGGCTCTTCCCAACAAATGGTTCTGAAAAAGTAATATATCATCTTAGACTTGACTTTACCAAGGAGCAAACACAATTTAACATGAATGTGTAACACTAAAATGAAAACCATATAGGAAGGAGGTAGAGTATCACATAAATTCCTCTATCAACTGTAATGTGTTTAAAAACTACCAATGGGCAATTCTTAATTACAAATCAAGAAATTATCCAGAAATGCAAGTCTTCTGTGCCAGGAACAATGACAAAAAGAAAAGTTCATTCTTCCACAATAGCCAAAATATGAAGCCCAGATGTCCATCAACAGATGAATGGATAAAGATGTGGTGTATATATATATATACAATGGAGTATTACTTAGCTACCAAAAGGAATTAAATCTTGCCATTTGCAACGACATGGATGGAACCAGAGGGTATCATGCTAAGTGAAATGAGAAAGACAAATACCGCGATTTTACTCATATGTGGAATTTTTTTTTTTTTTAAGATTTTATTTATTTATTTATTTGACAGAGAGAGACAGCTAGTGAGAGAGGGAACACAAGCAGGGGGAGTGGGAGAGGAAGAAGCAGGCTCACAGCAGAGGAGCCTGATGTGGGGCTCGATCCCAGAACCCCAGGATCACACCCTGAGCCGAAGGCAGACACTTAACGACTGAGCCACCCAGGTGCCCCATATATGTGGAATTTAAGAAACAAATCAGACAAACACAGGCGAAGGGAAGGAAAAATAAAATAAGATGAAAACAGAGAGGGAGGCAAATCACAGAGACTCTTAATCACAGGAAACAAACAACTGAGGGCTGCTGGAGGGGAGGTTGGTGGGGGGATGGGGAAACTGGGTGATGGGCATTAAGGAGGGCACTTGATGTAATGAGCACTGGGTATTATATGCAACTGATGAAACACTAAACTCTACCTCTGAAACTAATACAGTACATGTTAATTAAATCGAATTTAAATAAAAAATTTTTAAAAATATGCTTGAAATTCACCCGGAGATGACGGAATTACTGACTCAACCTGTGGATAAGTTTTATACATGCTAAATTTGCCCACATTACTTCAACAGTACAACAACCAAAGAAATTCCAATTTTAACAGGGAATTCTTCTTTTGATATTTTTATTATCGACCATGTTAAGAAAAATTCTTTCCAAAAAAAAAAAAATTCCATTGCCTATCACACACACATTTTACTCTCATGTGGTATTCTTTCCTCTTTCATGAATTCAAAGAAATCTGACTTATTTACCTGATCATACATAATAATTTTATCAGCCATGGTATACAACAGGGTTGCCTGTGTAATAAGATCTTTCTTATTGTCCTTATTCTTTTCCTTCCGAGCCTGTTGTACATAATAGGCTGCCAATGTATCCAAGCAAGTCATCTGGTCTTTCTCATGGTCTCTATAGTCCAAATTGCCATCTATACGTGCTGCTTCCAACAACTTTACAAACTCTTCTGTTTTTCCTTGCTTGTAATATTCCAGCTAAAAGGTAAAGAATCAAATTAGAATTAATTAAAGCATATGTCCATACAAATAGCTACACACAAACATTTATAGCAACTCTGTTTGTAATAGCCAAAAACTGGAAACAACTCAATTGTTGATCAACAGGTGAATAGACAAACAAGCTGTGGTCTATCTGTACAACGGCTGCTGCTCGGCAGAAGAAAGAACCACTGATACATGCTACAATGTGGATAAGTCTCAAGATAATTATGCTGTGTGAGAGAAGCCAGACCAAAGAGAGTACATACTGTAATGATTCCATTTGTATAAAAACTGTAGAACATGCACTCTTTAGAAACAAAAAGCAGATCAAGGATTGACTGAGCACTATGGGGTGTGGGGAAGAGTTTGGAGGAAGGTTTTGGGGGGTGATGGGTATATTCATTATCTTGAATGTAGTGGTGATTTCACAGGTGTGAAATATGCTAAAACTTCTCAAATGGCACATGTCAAATATGTGCAGCTTATTGTAGGTGAATTATGCCTAATAAAGTTGTTAAAAAAGTGATAATCACCATATGTTTCCAAATTACTACTTACCTAGCGATAGTTGATTTCAAACTAAATCAGAGCCCAAGAGAAAAAGCAATAATGAGGGGGATATAGAATTCTAAACAGAAAACTTAGGTTCTGGTTCTAGATCTATCAAAATTATCCATGACTTAGGGCCTGCTGGATAACATCCCTGGGCATCTGTTTCATTCAATAATACTAAAAGGAAGATCCATCATTTATTACCCACCTACTGTGGGCCACAGATTATGCCAGGAGCTTTATATACTTATTTCTAATCTGTATAATCACCCTTAAAATGAATGCTAAGATCCCCACATTTTAGATGAGAAGGCAATCATTTGTCTAAGGTCACACAGCTAGTTAGCAGCCAAGTGGGAATTTGCACAAAGGCCTCTCTAATTCCAAAGCCTATACACTCTTTTCTCTGTAACACTCTACAGCCCACGATGTTTCATCAATCTTACCACAGGTGCACTAACCCTACAATCCCCCATTTTTCCTGTAAGTGCTGCTCAAGGAGGCATTTGTGCTAAAGAAAATCTAAATTCCCCTCTGACTTTAAAAACTGCATGACAAGCATTAGTGGCTGGTTCTCCATAGACCAGGAAAACTTCACACTTCAGAAAGGCACTATTGTCACTAAAAATATTTCTCTGCAAATCCTTATCTAATAAATTCTTAACAGTTAAGCTTGAGCATTGGATATAAGCCCAATTGTAGATCAACTTCTCCTTTCAAGATAATAGGAGGAGCCTCCTATGTATCTTTACACAAAAGGGACCTGGGCACACTTGCTTAAAACAAATGATCTTAGTATATCCTATATTACAGTACCAGAATAATTTATTATGATGCTCTCATAAAAAGGAAACATTAGGCAGTTGGTGCTGGGGAGAGTGAAGGGTGTTAGAATTTTAGGCTGAGGTGATTCTCTTGAGAATCTCCAGTAGGGTTTATGTTATGGAAGGGACTGAACAGGACAAAAAAGAAGCCTGAGATAAACTTCATCCAAAGGGATTTTGTGAGTTAGCCTGGAATATAATCACCTTCTACACTATTTTATGGGAAAACAATGTTAAGTAACAATGTTTACATGGTAGCACCTTGTCTTTTCTCAGATTATCTACAAATCATAAGCCAGTCTTCACAGAGTAATTTATAAATAATCAAATACACAGTACAGAGTACTATTTAACTTAAATGAATTTTGCTTTTACCAACATATACTAATTTACCAGTGGAGTAGTATATCATTTAGGAAACTGGCCTTCTTATTCCATAAATGGTAATACAATTAACTTCCATACATATGGTACAATTTACTTATCCTGCTCCCAAGCTGGCTATTACTATATCTGAAAATAGAAACCAAATATTTTTCCCAGTCAACATATAAAAAATATTTGTTACATAAACACTGACCGCCAAAGCAATCCATATGTGCAGTTGTGTGTGTTCCTGTTTCAGAATACTGATAACTTCATCTCCCTCCGGTAACTGATCGAAGTCAAGTTCAATGACCTAAAACACAAAATACAGGTTTTGACTCTTATTTCTTCAAATTCACATATCTTCTTTTCTGCTTTTCAGAATATACATCAATATGGATATACATAGGGTTTGTGTTCACTTGCCATAAGGCTGAGCAAGTATATATGTTAAGACATATTTAAGGCACACATGTCAAATAGGGCATATGAAAATATTAAGGTAAAAGCATAGAGAAGCCAACAAATACTGCTAGATGTCTTCAAATCACCAGAACTATAAAATGTTACAAAAGTGTTGCTTACTCAAGAAGAACAAAACAAAACCCTGCCTAACATATAATCCCGGTGAAGTGCAGACAAGCACCCCTGAGACTCTGATGCCATAGGCCTGACTACTTGAGAAGCACAATCCTAGAGGCAATGCGAAGTTGAATGTCACTGGACACATTCATCAGGGAGACAGCATTTGTGTGTCACACACACTCCTGAATGTGGGCACAAAAATTAACAGTAGGCAAATGTTCTGGAATTTGATAGATGATGATGGTCACACAACTTTACAACAATACTACTGAAAACCAGTGGATTTTATGCTAAGTCAGTTATAGCTCAATATTTTATCTCAATCAAACAAAAATGAGAGTATGAGATATACTGGATATAGACAACATCAATGCTGAGGGCTTTACTCAGACAAGCCACAGGGTACCCATGCTGAGGCGAACCGAAGGGGAAGAGGGTTAATTCTATCAGCACACCGTGGCGGGTAGATCTCGGGGTCTCCATTTCGCCGTTGGAGCCGTGTGTGGCGGACACAGTGCACCATGACAGGCTCGAGTTTCTAAGGGATGAAGGGCGACATCCTATGTATCCTCAGGGAAAGATAGTTTGAGCAGCAGAGACCACGGTGACATCAGCGCCCACCTTTTACCTGTGAGGCGCCTTAACAATTTATGTGCACTCTCACACCCCTGCGTCCGACAAATTAGGAAGAGCAGAGTGCTGTCACATACGAACAGGTAGGAAAGGAACTTTCAAGAACTCCTCGGGGTGGCCCCAAGGCTGCGGGGACGTGATGTTGCCAGCCTGAAAAGGGGCAGGAGCTGGGGTAGGAGGTGATTGCGGCTTCGGTCGGGGATTTCGACCTGGGATCCTGGGGGAGAAGGTGGGGATCTCGCTTTGGAGGCGAAGTGAAAAGAAGGGGGAAGGTGTGGATCGTCCAAGTTCACAGTCCCCACCCTCCCCCATACTCGACACTTACCTCGTCAGTGTCCCGGAGGGGAATCTCGATGGAGCCCCGCGACATGATGAGATCAGAAGGCGAGCGGGCGTCTCGCCCCTCCGCTCTGCAGCCGGTACTCCTGGCTTGTGGCTCGTCCAGAGGTTAGCAGCGGCCCCGGCTCAGGTCGTGACTGCCGCCCCGCGGCGCCGCAGGAGCTTGGGCTTCTCCTTCCCGTCAGCCGCTTAAACAACGAACCACAGACGGCTGCCGGCCACTTCCGTCAGCCCCGCCCCCTGCCCCGGAAGCATTCCCGGCGGGAGGGTCTGTCAGATGGCCGGTTCAGCCTGTGGCTCCGGCGTCTCCTTGACTGTAGGACGCCGGCGTCGAGGTTTTCGTTAGCGGGTCAGATCCTCGGTGGGTCTGCGGATTTTGAATCAGACCCGCACTGGCGCAGCCTGAATAAAAACGCTGAAGGCGTAGCCGACCGACCCGCGGTGGGCGGGGCGACGAATGAGGCGAGGGTTCGGGGCCTGGCCACTGACTGACGTGGGACCTCCGGCCAATTCTGGCAGTCGGGTCCGACCCGGACTCCGCCTCCGCGCCCCGGGCTTGGCCGCTGTCTTCTGCTCCAGATTGCCGTGAATAATTCAATCATTCATTCCTCAGCCCCTCCTCCTTTAGCAGATATGAGGCGCAGTCATGCCTGTGCTACCTTTCTGATCAGTTTAAATATAAATGTTACAATGAATTCTGTAACCTTGTGATAGTTCCGGTATTGTGTGTGTGCGTGCGCGCGCGTGCGTGCGTGCGTGTGTGTGTGTGTGTGTGTGTGTGTGTCTTTTCGGTTCTTAGGATATGAGAATCTGCTAGATTTGTGATTTTAATAAAATTGTTGAAGAATTTGATTAAACCTGTAATCAGTGTTTTGAAAAAATTACAGAATTTGATTAAATACATTTTAATTACTGTTTTCATTGTAGAACATGATTAAACTGTAGTCAATGTTTTGATTCAATCAGATAATCTGATTAAGTAGATTTTTAAACTTTGTCAGTTTTACGTCCCGAGTGTCTCTCAGATGTAGCTTCTCTTCATCTCACCACCTCCATTCTAGCCCAAACCAGTATCATCACTTTTCTGCCTGGTTTACTGCAGTAGCCTCCCATTTTACCCAATACTCTGGCCACTCGCCTTAAATTCCAGTCCAGCTTCGGCATCTTACACAGTTATCTTTTAAAAATACCAGTTTGATGTTTGTATTTCCTCCCAACTCCCTCAAAAACTTTAACCGGAAATTTTGTAAGCCTTTACCTGGGAACTTTGTTAAATTTATGTTTTTGATTAGCTGAGGAGATATTTGGAGCTGTGCTGTCCAACATAATGCTAAGTCTGTAATTAGCCATGTAATTTAAAATAAGCTAGGTGATTTAAAGTTTTCTTTTAGCCACATACAAAAAACAAAAACATAGATGAAATTAATTTTAGTAACGTTTTATTTAACCCAATATATCCAAAATATAACTTTAACATGTAATCAATATAAAAACAGATAATTTACATTTTTTCATACAAGTCTTGGAAATCCAGTATGTACTTTACACTTATATACTTTATTCTTTTTTAAAATTTCATTTTTTAATTTAAATTCAATTAATTAATATATAATGTATTATTGGTTTCGGAGGTAGAGGTCAGTGATTCATCAGTCTTATATAATACCCAGTACTCATTACAACATATGTCCTCCTTAATGTCTGTCACCCCGTTACTGCATTCTCCCACCTCCCTCCCCTCCAGCAACCCTCAGTTTGTTTCCCATGATTAAGAGTGTCTTATGGATTGTCTCCCTCTCTGGTTTCATCTTGTTTATTTTTTCTCTCTTCCCCTATGATCCTCTTTTTGTTTCTTAAATTCCATATATCAGTGAGATCGTACAATAGTTGTCTTTCTCTGATGACTTGTTTTGCTTAGCATAATACCCTCTGGTTCCATCTGTATACTTTATTCTTAATTGCTTAATTTCAGTTAGAAATACTGGAACTGTATTAGATTTCATAAAATTTGAAGTTGAAAAGATAGATCCATATACTTGAGTTTTTCCAAACACACTTAAAAATTTTTCAATAACTGAAGCAATTATCAGCTTTAAATTTTAATTAAAAATAAATAAAATTAAAAATTTAATTCCTGAGTTGCATTAGCTGTATTTCAAGTGCTCAATAGCCACATGTGGTTAGTGGATACTGTTTTGGACAGCACAGCAAAGTATTTCCAGGAAATACTGTTTACTAGGTATTAAGGTTTGTATAGTGAGCTTTAAACAAAAGTACACATAGTGCTGAGTGTTCTTCTCCATGCTCAAAACCTCTCTGGCTTTAAAGACACTAGCAATACATTTGAATTAGTCTTTGAGTTACCGACAACCAAAGGCATCCTAACTGATAATACAGACACTATGACTGATTTAATAATAGGAGTATTGATTCAGATTGGGATTTGGAGGAAGTGACATTTAAGTTGCAACTGGGAAGATGAGTAACATTGGGCTAGGTAAAGGTTATAGGGGAGTGTGTACCAGAGAGAGGGAATACCGTGCTAGGGAAGAGCTTGGGAACCTGAAAGAAGGCCAAGTGGCTGGAACATAGAAATGAGGGGGAGAGTAGCATAAGTTGAGGATGAAGACGTTAGAAGTAGCCAGATCATGCCCAGATTTATCCTTGTAAAGCAAAATCGGCCCCTTGCCTTGCTTCCAATATGAATAAGTATAAATGTCACATACCACAGTTAGGAAAAACAAAACACTTTGTGCTCTGAGGTAAGCCAAAAAAGAACAGTGTCATACTATCCATAGTCTCCAAGGTGAATGAAACCTTTAGCCTTTTTCACATGTTTCTGATTCCTTAACAAAAATAATTTAATCACTGGCTTTTGTAATGCTGACTCTTGTCTTTTATAAGTCTGATGATATGCAATAATTTGGGGGAGTATGGCAATCATATGAGAAAGTTATTTTTTCCATCATGAACCATATAACCTTGGGGTGTGTGCTGAACCAGTCCTTTTAAAGTTGATCTCACTTGTAAACTTTTACAAGTGTTTTTCCAAGAAAACTTTTTTTTTCCTAAATGCTTTTGTCTCTGAGACTTCTTTTGACATAGGATATATTAAGGAATTTGGATTTTATTTTAGGTGCCATGTAACTGAAAAGTTTGAAGTGATGTTTATATGTTTCAATCAGTATGTGTGTGTGAAAGTGAGAGAGAGAGAGAATTGGTTCTGTGGTTTTAAAAGATTGTTCTGGCTACATTGTACAGAATGGATTAGAGAGTGTTGGAGAGGGTGTGGGCAGACCACTTAGGAAACTAGTCCTGGTGACTGTCCAGGTGACACATGATAAATATCTAGGAATAGCTTTAAGGTAGTGGAGGTGGAGAGAGATATATAATATATCTCCATTTCTCTCCACCTCCACTATAATCAATCAAGCAATAAATAAATCTTAATCACTAGGTCTTGATAATGCATTGGAAATATGGGTCATTGAAAAAGTAGTGTCAGGAAGGGCTTCCAGAGTTCTGCCATGAATTGCTGGGTGAATGAAGTGTCATTTTCCAAGATAGGAATGATTATAGAGGAGTACATTAGGGCAAGGCTAGATCACAAGTTGAATATCAGAGATATGTCTGAGACAGATATCAGACAGACAGTTGGATATTCAAATCTGGAGGTCAAAAGACAGTTTCTGAGCTGAGAAATAAGTCTGAGAGCTGCTGACATATAGATGAAATTTAAAACTCTGGAATTGTATGAGATAATCTAAAGAGGGTATGTAGAGTGACAGGACAAGGCCCCGGACCAAGTTCTGAGGCATTCTAGCATATAGCAGATAGGTAGGGGAAGAGGGTCTGCAAAGAATCAGGATCGGACAGAGAAAAACCACCTGACAACAGTCAGGATGGAAACTGCAACTCACTCTGTTACCTATAGGCAGCTTTTTATTTTTCTCCAAGTGTAGCAGATCTGGATGAAATTAGGCATTTTTAAGCTCTAACATCCAGTGTTGGAGTGAATACAAAGATTTTATTTCAGCTGGCATGATTGTGCAATGTCCATTCACAAAACATCATTCTCCACATTGGGCTCGAGTGCACCAGATCCAGGTAAAGCAGTTAGTGTGTTTGATCAGTATGGGCTTTGTTGAATGCATATGAAAGACAGCTAAGATTCTTTAGTTTTCTGTTATTGATACTGTGGTTGGTTGTAGTATTGGTAGATACATATGTTTAGGCAATCCAAAGAGTGAGCTATTTTTTTAAAAGATTTATTTATTTTGGAGAGAGAGAGAGAGTGTGTGTGAGCAAGAGGAGGGGCAAAGGGAGAGGAAAGCAGACTCCCCACTGAGCGAGGAGCCCCAGAAAGATCTCACAACCCTGAGCTCATGACCTGAGCCAAATCCGAGTCTGACACTCAACCAACAGAGCCACCCAGGCACCCCCAAAAAGTGAACTGTCTTTTATGTTGATACAATATGCCAATTATTAAAAAGGAATAAAGAATATTTGATCTTAACAAAGAACGTTAGAGACCTTAAATTAGATATCGTTTAAATAGCAGAACACAAAGGGAAGTGTTTTAAGTAGTTTGTCTACATTAGTGAGAAAGAATAGGCAGCTCTATTAATTCGCTAGGGCTGCCATAGCAAAGTACCACAGACTGCTTGATTCAAGCAATAGGGATTTATTTTCCTACAATTCTGGAGGCTGGAAGTCCAAGATCAAGGTGTTGGCAGAGTTGGGTTTCTTCTGAGGCCTCTCTACTTGGCTTGTATGTGGCCCTCTTCTCCCTGTGTCTTCCCTCTATGTGTGTCTGTGTCCTAATTTTTTCTTCTTATAAGGTTACCAGTCATATTGGATTAGGACCCACCCTAATGACCTCATTTTAACTTAATTATCTCTTTTAAGATCCTGTCTCCAAATATGGTCACATTCTTAGATAGTGGAGGTTACAAGTACAGCATATGAATTTTTGGAGGACACAATTCAGCCCTCAACAGAGCTGATGAATAGAATAAGTCTTGGAAGGTGTATTTTTAAATTGTGCTTTTCTCTCTCTCTCTCTCACAAATAAATAAATAAAATCTTTAAAAAATTTGAAAAAAAAAAAGGGACATCTGGGTGGCTCAGTCGGTGAAGCATCTGCCTTCAGCTCAGGTCATGATCCCAGGGTCCTGGGATCAAGCCCCGCATTGGGCTCCTTGCTCAGTGGGGAGCCTGATTCTCCCTCTGCCTGCCGCTCCTCCTGCTTGTGCTCTCTCTCTGACAAATAAATAAAAAATATATATATATTTTTTAAAAAAGAATCAATTGTGCTTTTCCCCATAAAGTATTAAAGTAAGGCTTGTTTCTGAAATATTAGGATATATGATCTGTAGTAAACCATTTTAGGATAATAATTTGTCATTATATTTGTCTGGACAGTTTTACAATTTATGCCATAGTTTCCTCTGGGTTTTCAACAAATATTCATCTCTAAAACATGAGCTTGTTTTTAGGAATTTAAAACCACATAAAATGCTCCCTTAGGTAAGGACTGAGAATGAACAGGTAAACAGACCTAATTTGATTGTCAGTGAAAAACTATGATGGGAATCTTAGTTCTGGCAAATTAGAAAAAACAGACAATCCTCCAGCTATAAAACACCTAGATGTGCTGGATTAAAAACCAACAAGAATAATCTAGTAAATGTCCTTATAAATGCATAGTTAAGAGATCTAATAATCTGAGTAACAGTAATTCAAGCCTATACAAAGACTACCCAGATGGTGGTGGGTACAAGAAGGATGTTGTTTTTCATTACTTCAAGGACTTGAGTTTTAATGTTCACACAAGACAGAATTAGAGGCTTTGGGCCCATGCTGCAAGTCTTAAAAACTACACCCTCAGTAAAAGGGGTGGTGGAACTAAAGAAAAAAAATCCTACCAAGACAGATGATGGTCTGGCCTGTGCATTTACAAGTTGCAGATGGCGGTGGTCGTGCTGCTGGAGGTGGCCAGGAGAGGGGTGGGAGAGTGTCCCTCGAGAATTTGCAACCACGGGTCTGTATCTCAGGTCGGTTTGATATCTGACATTACCTAGTTTGGGAATTCCTGAGGCAAGAAATTAGCACAGGAAATATCCCTAAGTGTGTGGTATCTCTGGGGTGCTCGGGCAACTTACTTCACCTTCTTGATTGATTCTTATTTCTCCCAGTAACTAAAAAGGTATTGAAAGATTATTGTGTTAGCACTCTACACGCCGAAACTCATTAATCTTCAGAACAGCCCTATGTCATGGGTACAGTAATCTGTTAATGGTGTGGGGCAACGAGGAGTGGTCATATCTATCTCCTAGGATTGGTGTGGAAGTAAGATAAGGAGTAATGAGATAGGTCAATGCTTGTGTGCCTCGACTTTGGAAACTGTGACCATATGCTTTATCCCTTGGGATTTTCTCGATTCATGTAGGACACAGACTCTCAAACTCTTCTCTTCCTCTCTTCCTTGTTGTCCCCAAAGAGAAGAAACATAAGATCCCGTCTTGTTTTAAGGATTTTATTATTGATTCTTGTTGAAGGAAGGAAAGAATTTGAGGTGGCCTTAAAAGATGGGTGGAATTTGAATAGGCCGAATTTGGGAAGAGTGTTTCAAGCAGAACAGAAAGTGAGCAAAATCTTAACAGCAGGAATAATACTCTTCAAAGGCCAGTGATAAGTAAACACATCACAGCATTAAAACTTGATAATTCCTAAAAACAAAAAGCAAAAACCAAAAGAAAACAAAAAATCCTTGATAATTCCTTGATATCCGTCAGTGTCCCATCTCCTCCCAGAAGCCTTCCTTGCAGGCATCCTTCAAGATACTCTGTCCTTCCCATGTTTCTTATTGTCTCCAAAAGAAGCTTGGTATGGTGCTATATTCAGCTTGGAAGAACAGTATTTATCACAGTATATTTAAAATACATTAAATATACATTAAAATACAAGTCTTTTCTTCCCTCTGACTTTGCCCTGCCTGAAGATCATAAAACTTCTGGAATACACCCTTCTCCTAGTGTAAGGAAGCTAGAAGGTGCTCAATACATCGTTAGATTTGGGGTTGCTTTGTCAAAGTCACAAAGTATAGCAGACAATTCAGCTTCCCAAAGCAAACGTACTAATGGA
Organism: Ursus maritimus; assembly: GCF_017311325.1. Lineage (NCBI taxonomy): Eukaryota > Metazoa > Chordata > Mammalia > Carnivora > Ursidae > Ursus > Ursus maritimus. Next base: position 181,317 of record NW_024424786.1, on the reverse strand, counting down.
ATTTGTAGGCTATTGCTTTGTGTAGACAAAGCTTTCTGCTTAGGTGTTTAAATAAATATTTTGAAGATATTTTCAGAACCTTGAAAAGTGAAGATTGGTCTTCACATTCATTCCTAAAAATTGCGGGAAGCATTACAAATTCAAGAAAAGATGGATTATTTTGACTGAATTAGCTGAGGTTTTGTATATTAAAAGTTCTTTGTTTATAAAATGAGTTTAGCACTGTTTAAAAATACTTTTACCTGATTCTTTTTTTTTTTTTTAAAGATTTTATTTATTTATTCGACAGAGATAGAGACAGCCAGCGAGAGAGGGAACACAAGCAGGGGGAGTGGGAGAGGAAGAAGCAGGTTCATAGCAGAGGAGCCTGATGTGGGGCTCGATCCCATAACGCCGGGATCACGCCCTGAGCCGAAGGCAGACGCTTAACCGCTGTGCCACCCAGGCGCCCCTTTTACCTGATTCTTTATCTATCTTTATGTATGTTATAAACACATCACTGTGCTCTGGGACTTGTTAGGGCAAAGAAAAATTAATGTGCGCTCCAGTGAGAATTCTTTTTACTTAACCCTGTGGTGACTTTATGCGGAAACAAGTATGTTATAACAACTTAGGAGATTCTTTCCCAACTATCCTCTCCACTTACTCACCTCTATGAGTGCGGAAAATCTGCTTGACCATGTAGTCTATGATTGGTCAAGTAGCGGCTTACACAGTATAACCAACCTTAGCCAATTTATCAGAGCTTTTGGCTGATGACGTGACAAGGGCAGGTCAGACTCCTGCCCGTGAGTCCTGTTTACAAAGACAATGGTAAAAAAAAAAAAAAAGGATCAACATTTCAGCACTATTTTCAATTTTTTAAAAATTTTTCATTTATTTTTAAAAAAGATTTTATTTATTTATTTGTCAGAGAAAGAGAGAGCACAAGTAGGGGGAGAAGCAGGCAGAGCCAGAAGCAGGCTCCCGCTGAGCAAGAAGCCTGATGTGGGCTCGATCCCAGGACCCTGGGACTATAACCCAAGCCAAAGGCAGACGCCCAACTGACTGAGCCACCCAGGTGTCCCAGCACTATTTTCATTTTAAAATAACTTAATTTCATGGAGGAATAAAGGGAGAGCATTTCAAGTTTTGGAGAGATTTTCCATTTTCATATTTCAAAGATAGGACTGTCCCTGGGAGCGGTGCTTTCTAAACTTTTTAGTGTAACAAGCATCACCCAGAGAGCTGCTTGAAACTCAGATTTCTGGGCCTGACCCCAGTTTCTGATTCAGTAGGTGTTAGGTTGGGGTGGAGAATTTGCATTTCTAATGAGTTCTTAGGTGGTGCTGAAGCCCTTGGTCCAGGGAGCACACTTTGAGAACTACTGTTTAGGGAGCCTGGGATTAGAGAGTCCTAGAGTCCCAACTCCACACGAAAAGTTTTACTTTCTTGAATACTTACACTGTGCCAGGCCCTTTGCAAGTCACTTTGCATATATTCTGTCTGACCCAGACAGCAGCCTCGCAAGCTGGGAATGAGTGTCTCTATTTTACAGATCAAGGAGTTGAGGCTCAGAATGTTAATTAGGCAATCCAAGATCACACAACTAGTAAGTGGCAGAGCCAGAGTTTGGACCTGGGCTTTCTGTCTCCAGGCGCATGCTACTCCTGCTAAAGTCTGCTTTTTCAGCTGGATTCAAGTTCTAGCTCCAGCTCCTTTCTCATAACATCCTGGAACCGTGGTTTTTCCAGCTTCTGCTCAAACCCATCACAGAAGGGCACTGACTACTTCAGGAAGGAGGCCTGATTGGGGGACAGCTAGAGTGACCAATCAATCATCTCGTTTGCCTGGGACACAGGGTGGGACTTTCAGTTTTAAAATGCAGACATTGCGGGGCTGCTTGGGAATAATGGGTCTCTCTGGGTTGGCTGGAACCATATCAAATGCATTCTAATGAGCCCCACCTTCTTTCCTATAGTTTCCACTTCTGTTGCAGTTTTGCCTACAAGGGTCTTGTCCACGACAGTCCTTCAGATATTTGAAGATGATGATCTTTCCACCAGTCTTCAGACTGTCTTCATTCTTTCTCCATATAACATCATTTACATAGCATTTACGGTGTGTCAGGAACTCCCCCAAGAGTGTTATGTATATTAACTAAATCCTCACCAAAGTCCTATGAGGTAGGTATGATTATTACTCCATTTTATAGATGGGGAAGCTGAGGCATGGGCAAGTACCCTGGCCAAAGCCACACAGTTATCAAGAGGCTGTCAGGATTTTAACCTATGGAGCATGGCTCCAGAATCCAAACTCAATCACTACACTTTCCAGCTTTCCCCTCAGTCAGTAGGGCTTTACTGAGCACCCACTATGCACAGAGTGAAGAGATACAGAAAAGAGACAGGGTCCTTGTCATCATGGAGTGTATCGTTTATCAGGAGACATGAGCAATAAGTAAATAAATAAAAGAAACAAAATAATTACAAATTAGAATATGTGCTGTGAAAGCAATAGTTGTTAAGACAAAAAATGTGGGTGAAGCAGTTTGAGTCCAACCAGGAGACAGAAACTACACAGCAGGTAAAATGGGGGCAGTGTAGAATAAAGAATTATTAACTGTAATAAAAGAGTAACTACAGGGTGTGAGGACACTATCTGGGACCCCAGAGCTGAGGGACTGTACCCAAAGGACAGACTTGGAAGGGATTCAGCTTTCATTAGGGAAGGTATGGGTGTTAGCTCAGGCTGCCATAGCAAAATACCATAGACTCGGTGCCTTAAACAACAGGCATTTATTTCTCACAGTTCTGGAAGCTGAAAGTCCAAGATCAAAGGGCCAGTTGATTAGGTTCTCTAGTGAGGGCTTGCTTCCTAGTTTTCGGCCTGCTGGGTTTTGGCTGCATCTTCACAGTGAGCAGAGAGAGACAGTGAGAGAGAGAGAGAGAGAGTGCGCTCGCACGTGAGCACGAGGGTTGGGGGGTGGGGAGAGACAGAGACAGTGTTCTCTAGAGTTCTTCTTACAAGGCGCTAATCCCATCATGACAGCCCCACCCTCAAGACCTCTTCTAAATGTAATCATCTCCCTAATGCCCTATTTCCAAATATTATTTTGTGGGAGGTTAGGGTTTAACATATGAATTTTGGGGAACACAATTCAGTCCATAGCAGTGTGGTTCAGACATGTGATAGCAGAGAAGCTGGCTGATTTGGCCAGGCTGGGGCTAGGCTGGAGCCACTGAGCAAGCAGTAGGCCACCTTCTGGAATGCAGGTGGGGATGTAGGCGATCAGCACCTGGTGGTCTGGGTGGTCTTGGGCCCAGGAGTGGGAGGAGGCCTTTATTTTTATTTTTTTCTTTTTCTTTTTTCTTTTTATTTCTTTTAATTTTTTTAATAATAATCTTTTATTATGTTAGTCACCATACAGTACATCCTTAGTTATTGATGTAGTGTTCCATGATTCATTAGTTGCGTATAACACCCAGTGCACCATGCAATACGTGCCCTCCTTAATACCCATCACCAGTCTATCCCATTCCCCCACCCCCTCCCCTCTGAGGCCCTCAGTTTGTTTCCCAGAGTCCATAGTCTCTCATGGTTTATTCCACCTTCTGTTTACCCCCCATTCATTCTTCCCTTCCTTCTCCTACCGATCTTCCTATTTCTTATGTTCCACAAATGAGTGAAACCATATGACAATTGTCTTTCTCTGCTTGACTTACTTCACTTAGCATAATCTGGGAGGAGGCCTTTAGAACACGTGGAGTGCATGGGGCTTAGTGCTTATGGAGATGCTGTGGAAAGGTTATCAGTCAGAGGAGGCTTCAGGGTTACAGAGGGATGGTGCTCTGGGCCCGCACTGGGGTAAGCTTCAGCATGCATCCTCTATTACCCCCACCCTCATGCCCTCAACCCCCCCGCCCTGGAAAATGGCAGGAAAGCCTCTTCCTCCAGCAATGTCCCTCCAGTGCCTTCGACTGAGAAAGTTCACATCTTACTCACTTTAAAAGAGAATGCATAAAGGAATCCTTTTGTTTAGCACAGAGCATATTTTGAAAGGTGCATCCAGAGCTGAGAGGCCATAACATGATTATGAACGATTTAATGCCAAATTTTAAAAAAATTGTTGATAATGTAAATCCAAAGTAAAAATTTCAGAGGTCTTCCACTTGACTCCAAAGATACAAAACGAGAAGGGAGAATCTCATTCCTTTCATATCCCATTTTCTCTCCCCAAAGGTAACAAGGCATAGTTTCCTGTGGTTCCTTCCAGAAAAAAAAATGCATTTAAACACGTATGCGTCAACGTTATAATTTATACAAAAGGGATCATTTTCCTCTATACTATGCTTTCTTCTCTTAATATGTCTTAAAAACCTTCCCCCCATCAGCACATCCAGGTCTCCTTTATTCTCTTTAATCGCTGCACAGTATTGTGTCATGTGGGTGACATATAATTTACTTACTTTTAATAGACACTTTGGGTGTTACTTTTATAAAAATTATGCCAAGAAGATTCCTGTACATATATGTGGCTGCATTTTTGCACATATAACCATATGTAAATTCTTTGCCATGGGAAAGGATATGTGCCTTCAAAACTTTGGAATGTATCACATTAATCTGCAGTAAGGCCCCAGTTTGTGGCCTCTCCCCATCACAAGTGGACTAGAGGATTAATTCTCTCACAGCCCTGCCAGCATCAGAGAAGCCTTGCAGCGGTCTGACGAGGGAAGAAAAAATATTTTCTTACTCTTTTGACTTGCATTTTAAAAATTATGCATGGCTTAGTCATTAAGCATCTGCCTTCGGCTCAGGTCATGATCCCAGGGTCCTGGGATGGAGCCCCGCCTCAGCCACCCTGCTCAGCGAGCCTCTTCTCGCTCTCCTTCTGCCTGCTGCTCCCCCTGCTGTGCTCTCTCCCGCTCTGTCAAATAAATAAATAAAATCTTTACAAACAATTATACGTGAAGCCGTGCACCTTTCCGTATGTTTACCATCTTTTGAATTTCCTGTTCCATAAGCTATTTCTATCCTTCATACGATTTTCTATTGAGCTGTTCTTTTCTTAAATATTCACTTATATCAATTCTATTTAAGTTAAGCAAATGAGCTCTTTGAGAAATACGTTTTAAATATATTTTCCTTGTTTTGGAACTTAGTCTTGATTTAAGTTTTAGGTGTTTTTTTTTCCCCTCTCTTTTTCTATATCAAATTTACCTTGCTACTTAGATGAATTTATCAGCTTTCCCTTTACAGCTTTCAGACTTAGATCTTTCTCAGAAAAGCCTCGTAGATTAGTGCTAAATTAATTCACATATTTATTTATTTATTTATTTTTTACAGAGTTTATTATTTTTCATTAATCTTTTTCTTGTCAAATAAAACACAGAAACAGAAAACTGCATGAAACCAGTGTGCATCTTAATTATTAAAAAGCAAGTACTCTTGTATCCATCACCTAGCTCAAGAAGTAGAACTTTGCCAGCCATCCAGAATCCGGTCTATATGCCCCCTTCAGCCGTAACTCCTGCCTTCCCCCAAAACAACACCATGATGACTTTTATGATGATCACTTATTTGAAAAGTGCTATTATTATTTTTTCAGGTGGCTTTTCAGAGGATATGATTGTGTACCTGTGAAGTCAAAAGACTCGACTGACGTATTAGAACTAATGAGATCAGTAGGATGGACATCGCTCCTACAATTATTCTACCACTTTCTATTTTTTTTACTTTTTAATTTTTTAAATATAGTATGTTAGTCACAATACAGTACAGCCCTGGTTTTTGATGTAAAGTTCGATGATTCATTAGTTGCGTATAACACCCAGGGCACCATGCAATACGTGCCCTCCTTACTACCCATCACCGGTCTATCCCATTCCCCCACCCCCCCCTCCCCTCTGAAGCCCTCAGTTTGTTTCTCAGAGTCCATAGTCTCTCATGTTTCATTCCCCCTTCTGATTACCCCCTTTTCTTTATCCCTTTCTTCCCCTACTGATCTTCCTAGTTCATATGTTCCATAGATGAGAGAAATCATATGATAATTGTCTTTCTCTGCTTGACTTATTTCACTTAGCATTATCTCCTCCAGTGCCGTCCATGTTGCAGCAAATGTTGAGAACTCGTTCTTTCTGATGGCTGAGTAATATTCCATTGTATATATGGACCACAACTTCTTAATCCAGTCATCTGTTGAAGGGCATCTCGGTTCCTTCCACGATTTAGCTATTGTGGACAATGCTGCTATGAACATTGGGGTGCATTTGGCCCTTCTCTTCACTATGTCTGTATCTTTGGGGTAAATACCCAGTAGTGCAATGGCTGGGTCATAGGGTAGCTCAATTTTTCACTTTTTAAGGGACCTCCACACTGTTTTCCAGAGTGGCTGTACCAACTTGCATTCCCACCAACTATGTAGGAGGCATCCCCTTTCTCCACATCCTCTCCAACAATTGTTGTTTCTTGCCTTGTCCATTTTTGCCATTCTAACTGGCGTAAGGTGGTATCTCAGTGTGGTTTTGATTTGAATTTCCTTGATGGCTAATGATTTTGAACATTTTTTCATGCGTCTGTTAGCCATTTGTATGTCTTCGTTGGAAAAGTGTCTGTTCATATCTTCTGCCCATTTTATGATTTGTTTATTTGTTTCTCACGTATTGAGTTTGAGAAGTTCTTTGTAGATCTTGGATACCAGTCTTTTATCTGTACTATCATTTGCAAATATATTCTCCCATTTCGTGGGCTGCCTCTTAATTTTTTTGACTATTTCCTTGGCTGTGCAGAAGCTTTTTATCTTGATGAAGCCCCACAAGTTCATTTTATCTTTTGTTTCTCTTGCTTTTGGACATGTGTCATGAAAAAGTTTGCTGTGGCTGATGTCGTAGAGGTTGCTGCCTATGTTCTCCTCTAGGATTTTGATGGATTCCTGTCTCACATCGAGGTCTTTCATCCATTTGGAGTTTATCTTTGTGTATGGTGGGAGAGAGTGGTCAAGTTTCATTCTTTTGCATGTAGCTGTCCAATTTTCCCAGCACCATTTATTGAAGAGACTGTCTTTTTCCACTGGATGTTTTTTCCTGCTTTGTCAAAAATTAGTTGCCCAAAGAGCCGAGGGTCCATTTCTGGGTTCTCTATTCTGTTCCATTGGTCTATGTATCTGTTTTTGTGCCAGTACCATGCTGTCTTTGTGATCACAGCTTTGTAGTACAGCTTGAAATCCGGCATTGTGATGCCCCCAGCTTTGTTTTTCCTTTTCAACAGTTTCTTGGCGATTCGGGGCCTTTCCTGGTTCCATACGAATTTAAGGACTATTTATTCCAGTTCTTTGAAAAATGTCCTCGGTATTTTGATCAGGATAGCATTGAAAGTGTAGATTGCTCTGGGTAGCATGGGCATTTTAACTATGTTAATTCTTCCGATCCATGAGCATGGAATATTTTTCCATCTTTTTGTGTCTTTTTCAATGTCTTTCAAGAGTGATTTATAGTTTCTAGAATATAGTTCCTTTACGTCTCTGATTAAGTTAATTCCAAGGTAACATATGATTTTTGGTGCTATTGTAAATGGGATGGATTCCCTAATTTCTCTTTCTTCAGTCTAATTATTCGTGTATAGAAATGAAACTGATTTCTGAGCATTGATTTTGTATCTCGCCACATTACTGAATTGCTCTATAACTTCTAATAGTTTGGGAGTGGATTCTTTTGGGTTTTCCATATAGAGTATCATGTCATCTGCGAAGAGAGACATTTTGACTTCTTCTTTGCCAATTTGGATACCTTTTATCCCTTTTTGTTGTCTGATTGCTGTTGCAAGGACTTCTAGTACTATGTTGAATAATAGTGGGGAGAGTGGGCATCCTTGCCGTGTTCCTGATCTTAAGGGAAAGGCTTCCAGCTTGTCCCCATTGAGAATGATATTTGCTGTATGCTTTTCATAGATGGTTTTTATGAGATTGAGGAATGTACCCTCTATCCCTACACTCTGAAGGGTTTTAATCAGGAAAGGATGCTGTATTTTGTCAAATGCTTTTTCTGCATCTATTGAGAGAATCATATGATTTTTGAATTTTTCTTTCTGGATAAAATCTAAGACACTGATAGATTTGCAAAGGTTGAACCACCCTTGCATCCCAGGGATGAATCCCACTTGATCGTGATGGATAATCCTTTTAATATACTGTCGGATTCTATTAGCCAGGATCTTGTTGAGGATTTTGACGTCCATATTCATTAGGGAAATCAGTCTGGAATTCTCCTTTTTGATGGGGTCTTTGTATCAAGGTAATATTGGCCTCATAGAATGAGTTTGGTAGCTTTCCTCTGTTTCTATTTTTTGAAATAGCTTTAGGAGAATAGGTATTATTTCTTCTTCGAATGGTTGGTAGAATTCCCCAGGAAAACCATCCGGGCCTGGAGTTTTGTTTTATGGAATGTTGTTTATCACTGTTTCAATCTCTTCATAATTAATTGGCCTGTTTAAGAAATCAATTTCTTCCTGTTTCAGTCTTGGTAGTTTGTAGGTTTCCAGGAAGGCCTCCATCTCTTCCAGATTGCTTAGTTTATTGGCATATAGCTGTTGATAAAAGTTTCTAATAATCCTTCCAATTTCATTGGTGTTGGTTGTGACCTCTCCTTTTTCATTCATAATTTTATTAATTTGGGTCCTTTTCTATTCTTGTGGATAAGTCTTGCCAGTGGTCTGTCAATTTTATTAATTCTCTCCAAGAAGCAGCTTTTAGTCCTGTTGATCTGCTCTACTGTACTCCTGATTTCTAATTCATTGATTTCTGCTCTAATCTTGGTCAACTGCTTCCTCGTGCATGGATTAGGCCTGTCCCTCTGTTGCTGTTCCAGCTTCTTGAGGTGAGAATATAAAAACTGCATTTTAGATTTGTCTATTCTTTTGAGTGAGGCTTGGATGGCTATGTATTTTCCCCTTAGGACTGCCTTTGCAGTGTCCCATAGGTTTTGGACCATTGTGTTATCATTCTCGTTGGTCTCCATAAATTGTTTAAATTGATTTTTGATTTCCCGGTTTATCGAATCATTCCTGAGCAGGATGGTTCTTAGTCTCCAAGTGTTTGAGTTTCTTCCAAATTTTTCCTTGTGGTTGAGTTCCAATTTCAGAGCGTTGTGGTCTGAGAATATGCAGCGAACAATTTCAGTCTTTTGGTATCGGTTGAGATCTGTTTTGTGACCCAGAATATGGTCTATTCTTGAGAATGTTCCATGGGCATTAGAATAGAATGAGTATTCTTTGGTTCTGGGGTGTAGTGTTCTATATATCTCTATGAAGTCCAACTCGTCGAGTATGTCATTCAAAGCTCTTGTTTCTTTGTTGATTTCTTGCTTGGGTGCTCTGTCTATTTCTGATAGTGGAGTGTTGAGGTCCCCTACTATTAACGTATTTTTATCTATATTCCTCTTTATGTGGTTAAGAGTTGGCTTGTGTATCTTGCTGCTCCCCTGTTGGGGGCATATATATTTATAATTGTCATATCCACTTGTTGGATACATTCTTTAGGAATAATATAGTGCCCTTCTGTGTCTCTAAGTATAGTCTTTAGTTTAAAATCCAATCTGTCTGTTATGAGAATTGCTACCCCAGCTTTCTTTTGGGGTCCATTGGCTTGAAAGATGGTATTCCATCCCTTTACTTTCAGTCTGAATGTATCTTTAGGTTCATAATGAATCTCTTGTAGACAGCAAATGGATGAGTCATGTCTTTTTATCCAATCTGCAGCCCTGTGGTGTTTTATGGGAGCATTTAGTCCATTTATATTGAGACTGAGTACTGAGAGATATGGTTTTAATGATGCCATGTTGCCAGTTAAGTCTTTGTGTCTATTGATTGTGAGTTTCTGTTCTGTATCACTCTTGGGGCCTCTTTACTTCTATAGAACCCCCCTTAATATCTCCTATTGGGCTGGTTTCGTGGTTATGAATTTGGTCAATGATTGGCGATTCTGGAAGGTCTTTATTTCTCCATCCATTCTGAATGACAGCCTTGCTGGATAAAGGATCCTTGGCTGCATGTTTTTCTCTGAAAGAGCTTTAAAAATGCCCCCCAACCCTTTCTCTCATTCCAGGTCTGTGGAGACAGGTCTGACATAATTCTGATACCTTTCCCCTGGTACGTGAGAAATTTCTTTGCCCTGGCCGCTTTCAATACTGTATCCTTGGATCTAATATTTGCGAAATGCACTATGACGTGACGTGGCATAGGTTTGTCATGGTTGAGCTTGGAGGGGTCCTCTCTGCCTCTTGGACACGAAAGCTTGTTTCCTTTGCTAGATTAGGGAAGTTTTCAGCTACAATTTGTTCAAATATCTCTTCTAGACCTCTGTTTTTCTCCACTCCCTCGGGGATGCCGATGATTCTAACATTGGAACGTTTCATTGAGTCAGTAATCTCCCGTAACCTACATTTTTGAGATTGGATTTTTTTGAGTCCAGATTCTATTCTAGCTTTCTCTTCTACTAACCCATCCTCCAATTCGCCGATATGTTCTTCTGCCTCATTCACCATGGCCATCAGAGCCTCTAGTTTTGCCTGCATTTGGCTCATAGAATTTTTAATTTCTGCCAGATTCACTCTCATTTCTGCCCTTAGAGATTCTATATTCTCATTAACATTTTCGTTAATACTTTTTTAAAGTCTACACATCATGTTACCCACTGTTACTCTGAACTCCATTTCTGATAATTTGGTTATATCCATATCCATTAGTTCTGTGGCAGAGGCCACAGACTCATTGTCTTTTCTTTGCTGGGCGGCATTTTTCCTTCTCGTCATTCTGATGAGGAGAGGATGCGGGGTTGTCCAGAGCCCAAATTATTGACCGGGACCCAGGCCGTGCGCCCTTGTTTTATAGGGATCTTAGGGATGTGGCTTCTTGATTTTTCAGCCTGCCTTCTGGGGGAGGGGCCTGCCGCGCCGATACTCAGGCAACCCTATTTGGGTTGAGTCTCCGTGTCCCCTGCAATGGGGGATGGGGATGAACACACTGTGAGCCGATATTTCCAGGCTTTTGTTCTCTGGCTTCTTTCCCTGGCGGTTTGCTGTGCCTCTTCTGAGAGTCAGAGCAGCAGTGGCCGAATCTCAGCCTCTGTCTCAGAACAGAGGGCTTGCGGACCATTCTCCACTGATGTTCTGGCCACTTTAACTCTGTTTCTGTTGGTGTTGCTCAACCCTGCAGCGTCCAGGGATGTGCGCCCCACACCCGGCGTCCCAGCCCTCACTTCCAGGGCCGGCGCGTCTCTGTCCTTTGTGTTTCTAACACCGCCAGCCAGCAGCCACCCCCGCGCGCTCCGGAGCTCCATTTCAGTGTGGTTCGCGTGCACTCCGGAGCTCTGGTTTCAGACTGGTCGTGCATTCCCCGGCTCACAGTCTCAGTCTGCTGTCTCGCGGGCTAGTCGGCCCGCTCTCCCGTGCAGGTGACTACCGCTGAATGTGGCGGCTCCCTCCCCCTTCCGTTTATCTTCTAATATCTGTGCACAGTTTCACGGCTCCCTGCTTCGTACCTCAATACTCAGCTCTGGAGATGTTCATTTGTAGAGATCCAGATGTATCTTCCTGCATCTCAGGCTGATTCCGCGGATGTTCAGGCTGGTCTGGTACCTATCCAACTCGACTAAAGGGACCGGCTGAAAAAGGGGACCCCTACTCCTCTGCCATCTTAACTCCATTCTTCTAATCCACATTTTTTGATATTTTATGATTTATTTTTTCATTAAATAATTGATCTATCTGAAATTAACTTGGGCTTAAGGAGTGTGATGGGAACCTGGCTTTGCTCTTACCTCAGTAGATATTGACTATTAAGAGGTCACCGTTTATTTACTCGTTTCTCTTCTCCCTAGTGATTTGAAATCTCCCCTCAACACCCTTTTAGTATACTAAATTCCCTTGTGCATTTCATCTATTTTTTTATTTTTCTTTGGTTTCATTAATTTCTCCTCTTATATCAAACTTTTTTATTGATCGAAGTTTCAAAATATGTTTGATACTGGAGAGCCCTAGAAGTGGACATGCTTTGGATGGGGTGGACATAAAGGATCTTGCTGAGAGGTGACATGTAGGCTGACATTTGAAGAATAAGAAGTAATCGGCTGCATGGAGATGAAGGCAGGAGCATTCCAGGTAAAGGAAACTTCGTATCCAAACTTTGGCAGGCTGAAAACAGCTTGGTGTGTTTGAAGGCACTAAAAAAAAGACCAGTGTGGTGAGCCAGTAAACACGGGACAGAAAGAGGGGAGATGGCATTGGAAATATAGGCCAGATTTTGTCAGGAAAGCTTGGTTTTGTCCTGAGTACAGAGGGAAGATGAGAATGGATTTGGAGTAGGGAAATGCCATGTCCCCATTTCCCAGAGCACAACATCGTCACTCTGGCTGTTTTGTGGAGCTGGGTGGGAGGAGAACAAGAGCTGTGGTGAGGAGGTTAGTTAGGGGATCGTTGCAGTGTTCTGGGCCAGAGAGTGTGCTAGGCGCTACAGAGGGGCAGTGCAGCTTGGGACAAATGGGCAACTCCGAGACGCATTCTGGAAGTAGAATCAACAAATTTGATAACTGCTTGAGTGTAGGGTAAGTCACAGGAAGGAATCATAGCTGATTCCTAGGGGCCCTCTTTTCATTTTGTACTTTTCTAGACGAAAGGGGTACTCTGAAAAAGTTGGGGAAGAGAGATTCCTGGTCCCCGTTGCTGAACTCCCGGCTGTGACAGCAAGGTCCCAGCAGAGGGCAGCAGAGGGCTGTGGTTCAGCTTCCTGGGCGTTGTAGGGGTGGTGAGGGGAGGGGCTGGGGAGCAGGCCAGGCAGCTAGATGGGATCCTTTAAATTTACCCACCTTATGCTTGTAGATATTTTAAAATGGAAAAACAGCAATGATTGGGGGGAAGTGAGGGACTTGTAAAGTCTATTCGGGCTTGTTTGCATTACGGAGTCACAGAAAGTGGTGCCATTTGCTGAGATGGGGAAGATTTAGAGAAGAAATGGATTTGGGAACAAAGGTGAATGGGCTAGGGTTATATCAAGAGTGCAGGGCTGAGATGTTCGTTTAGAGATGTCTGAGGAATCCAGAGCCGACAGCAAGTAGGCTGTTCGATATGTGGGTCTGCAGCCAGAAGGAGAGGTCCAGGTGGAGCCATGAACTCACATACAAATGTTGTACAGAATTGTGGGAGCTGGTGAGGTGATGGAGGGAGAAGAGAGTGTGGAAAGGGAAAAGAGAGTTAGGACAGAGCCTTGAGGAACAGCAGCATTTAGAAATGGGTGGAGGAGAGGGAGCCAGGGGGAGACTGCTGAGCAGCCGGTATGGCTAGATGAGTGGGAGGACTCAGAAACCTGCTTCCCAAATCTTTGCTGGCTTCCACTGCACTGAGAATAATGTCCAGACTTCTTCCCATCCTCTGTGATCCTCTGCTCACTCTCGCCAGTGTCTACTATCCCCACTGTAGCTCTAATTACTCCTAACCTCAGGCACGTTCTTTGGGCCTCACAGTGGTTTTCTTGCCTCTTTGCTGGGGAGACTCAGCCCCCACCCCCTTACCCTGTTCTTGGTGTGTTGCTTCTTCCTCAACCAAGTAGTTTCCCCTTGTTATATTCTCCCCCAGCATCTTATTTATTTCCTTTATGGGATGTTTCTTTTTTATTCCTTTTTGTATCCTCAGTGTCAACACAGTGTCTAGCAAATGGTTGGCGTGTAATAAACATTTGACTCATGAATAAATGAATGAATGAATGGGCCTTTTAATCTTCACTGTGGCCCTTGAGGTGAGAGTTTTAAATCCCGTCCACCTCTTTTTTTATTCTTAGTTTTTATAATCGAGCATCTGACTAGCCATAGGTGGGTTACAATATCGGTATCTGTGTTCCAGTGACTGGCCCAAAGGGGAAATCTGAAACGTTTGAGAAGAGCCCCTGGTTCCTGTTGCAGAACCCCAGCGCTATGACAGCAAGGCCCCAGCAGAGGGCAGCAGAGGGCTGTGGTTCTGCTTCTTTGTGCGGCAGGTATGCTGGGGGGGAGGGGTGGGGAGGTGGGGGGGAGGGGCGGGGCTGGCCAGCAGGCCAGGCAGCTAGAACCGGAACTAGATTAGTGTTTGGGGAGAAGGGGCCGTCTGGTCCTTTGCAGGAATCTAAAGTGCACTGAAGGAGGGCAGGAAGGGCCCCGAGTGAAGGCTGCAAGGGGACAGGCCTCCTGGAGACTGTTCTGCAAAGCAGGGAATAATGTGGTGCCGGTCTGTTAGAGCCAGGCAGGAGCTGGGAAGCCTCAAAGACAGCACTTTGGGCAAAGAAAGAGGTAGTTATTGGCTCAGGGATGCACGTTGTCAGAAATAATTGTATGTTTCTTATGCTCTCCGAACTGATTTCCTTTCTGGCTTGTAACCTATCATCTGCGCTTAGGCGAAAAGGGATTTTGCGCATTGACCATAGGGTCAAAAGGGGAGCACAGTGCCGCCTAGGGGCCAGCGAGGTGGTAGCAGCAGAGGTCAGCATGAAAGGCCCCAAACGGAAGGGACGCTTAATCTGGTTACATGGTCTTCTAACACACACACACATACACACACACGCACAATCACACACACACATATATACGTCCATCTCACACACATGCTCTGACAGACACATTACATACACATAACATACCCTCATACACACAAACACACATCTCACACACGCTGACACAACACAACACACCCATGCTCATACTGATAAATGGCAGCCATTCCACTGTGTGTAGCAACAATGTGGTTTAAGTCTAGGATCAAATCAACTCTTGGTTTCAGGAGTAGGTTCTAATTGGCCCAACCATCAACATAATCCGTACCCCTGTGGGGCTCCCTTGATTACTGGGGATGTTTTAGGAGTGGACATACATTGATCCATTAGATGTGAATGGGTTAGTATGTAGCCCTGAAAGCTGCCAGCAGCGCCCCCCCCCAAAGGCTGGGTTAGAAAGAGCTGTGAGGGTGTGTGGAAGTGAGAAACTCACAGGCAGAGTTGTAGACCCCAAAACATTGGGAGCCTTTGAACAACCTGCTCCAGAAGCTCATACCACCTCTGAATTTAAGATTTCATGAACCAGTAAATTGTCTTGGTAGTTGAAGTCCTGTAGGTTGGGTTTCTGATATCAGAAAACCTCAGAATGGATCAACTCCTCACAGAACTCTTCTGTAGGAAGCCTGGAAGAGTCAAGCCTCCGCTTTAATAAGTCGGACTGTTTCTTCCTAGCCCTCCATTGGTCTCTTGGTCCTCAGAGTGATCACAATGGAGCTGGCAAGGTTCTCAGAGCTTTCCACATATAATAGAGAAGAAGAAAATAATAATTAAAGCCCGTTGTAGCCTCTTTGCCTTTTACGGAAAATGACACAATTCTAATCTATGGAGGAATGAGTCTCTAAATGGATCCCAACACTTGCAGAAGCTAAGATGAGATTCAAGCCAATGGTTTTGAATTTCAAAGGACAGCGACCTTGGATGACATGGGAGATTTTGTATGTAAATATAAAATAAATAAATAAATAAATAAATAAATATTTATTTATATATATATATATATATATGGTCTAGCCTCCTTGAGAGGTGAGCATTGCTTACCATTTTAAAGATGATGAATGATACTCAGAGAGAGTGTCACCTGCTCAGTGTCGAACAGCTACAAAGGGGTGGAGCTAGGCTTCCAACCCAGGGCTCTTTGGCTCTAAAGTTAAAGGTCTCCCTTCCAGGGTAGCATGCCACCTACCACATCTATGGCTGCCTCCTGTAGGTGATCGGGTCTAGGTGGGCCTTTAGGGGAGGAAGGTGAGGAACAGGTATGAAGTTATCCTTGTACATTTCTTAACATTTGGTGGGGGTGGTGGTGGGAATGAGGAAGATAGAAACCCCTTTACTAGGTTCTGAACGTGGTAGAAAGGAGAAGCAAAGTGGACATTTGAAAAGTGAACCTGTGCTAGGGAGGCAGTATGACATAGTGGCTTGGCACGCAGCCTCAGAGCCCACTAGTCCTAGATTCAGGCCCCAGGGCCATAATGCATTAGCTCTGTGACCTCAGGCAAGTTACTTAATCTGTCAAAGCCTGAGTTTTCTCTCTAATAATGAGACCTACCACCTAGGATCTCCAGAATTCTTTTCATCTTGAAAAACTAAAACTCTACCCATTACACGCTTCATTCTTCCCTCCCTCAGCCCCTGGCAATCACCATTCCATTTTCTGTCTCTATGAATTTGACTACTCTGGGTAAATGTAATCAAACAATATTTGTCTCTTTGTGATTGTTTTATCTCACTTAGAATGATGTTCTCAAGGTTCATCCATGTTGTTGCATGTGTCAGAATTTCCTTCCTTTTAAGGCTGAATAATATTCATTGTATGTACACCACATATTGTTTATCCATTTGCCTGTCAATAGACACTTGGGCTGCTTCTACCTTTTGGCTATTGTGAAGAATGCTGCTATGAACATGGCATCTCTTCGAGACCTTGCTGTCTGTTCTTTTGGGTATATATCCAGAAGTGCAATTGCTGGATCATATGGCAATTCTTTTTTTAATTTTTGGAGAAACCGTGATACTGTTTTCCACAGTAGTTGCACCATTGTACAAATGTTCCAATTTCTCCACATCCTCATCAACACTTGTTTTTTCCTTCCTTTCTCCGTCCCTCCCTTCCTCCTTCTCTTTCTCTCTTTCTCTCCCTTCCTTCCCTCCTTCCTTCTTCCTTTCTTTTGATAGGAGCCACCCTAGTGGGTGTGTGGGTGTGAGGTGTTATCTCATTGTGGTTTGCATTTCCCTAATGATTAGTGACGTTGACCATCTTTACTTGTGATTATTAGCATTTGTATATCTTCTTTGGAGAAATGTCTACTCAAACCCTTTGCCCATTTTTACAATCAGCTTACTGTTGTTGATTTGTATGAGTTCTTTATATATTCTTTTTTTTTTTAAAGATTTTATTTATTTATTCGACAGAGATAGAGACAGCCAGCGAGAGAGGGAACACAAGCAGGGGGAGTGGGAGAGGAAGAAGCAGGCTCATAGCGGAGGAGCCTGATGTGGGGCTCGATCCCATAACGCCGGGATCACGCCCTGAGCCGAAGGCAGACGCTTAACCGCTGTGCCACCCAGGCGCCCCGAGTTCTTTATATATTCTAGATATTAATTCTGTATCAGATACATGATTTACAAATATTTTCTTGTGTTGCCTTTTCACTTTGTTGATTGTGTCCTTTGATGCGCAGAAGTTTTAAATTTTGTTGTTGTCAAATTTATCTATTTTTACCATAGTGCTTATCTTCTTTTTTCTCCCTTGAGAGCAAGTTAGTGGGAAGTGAGTTGACCTTAGCCATATTCTATCTCTGTTGTTGGCCATTGATGTGAAAAATGAGAAGGAAGCTCCTTACTACAAAAGACAAAAGACCAGTATTCCTAATGGAGACATCAGGACAGAAGGATTTAAATACATCTGTTTGCTGAAGACCTCTGAATCAAGGAATGCTGGCATAGAAGGGTTGGCTCTCAGAGAGCCCCTCTGATATCTGGCCCAGGAATCAAGCTGGAGGTGGCAGGAAATCTGACAATTGTGCTGACCAGGACCTGTTTCCAGGACTGTCAAGGCCAGGGTAGGTGTGCAGGGAAGGTCTGCCTTGGGAGTAGGCCGGACCTAAGATGAAGTTCATGAGGCACTGAGGGCACAAAATTTAAAGAGACACTCACTTACAGGTGCCAATCCCACACTTGCATAAGTTAGAGAGAGAATATCTCCTATAATTTTGCCCCCTGAGCACTTCCCTTGCTTCACCCGAGTCCTGGCTCTGCCTGGTGCCAAGGAGAAGGGGGGCCTGCATCTTGCTTCTGTGTCTGAGTGAGGGAGACAGCTGTATGGTGAAGGGTGCACAAGTGTGTGTGGACCACATCACAAGGATGAGTGCTCAGGCCAGAGTGTGCACCTGATGGGCAGGCCCAGTGGATCCTGACTGTGATAGACTCTCAGATGTCTTCCCTTGGATGGAATATCAGACTTCAGGGTATGATGCAAAAGAGAGCATGTTCCTTTCTTCTCTTCACTCACAGAGCAAGCTTGGGCCCAGAAATGGAGCCCATGATACCATGAAGGGAAGTATACTAGTTATCTATTGCAACATAACAAATTTTCCCAAAACTTAGTGGGTTAAAACAACAACATTTATTATTTCACTGTTTCTGGAGATGAGGAATCCAGGCACAGCTTACCTGTTTCAGGGTCTCTCACAGGCTGGAATCAAGGTTTCACCTGGAGTGTAGTGATCTCAAGGCTGGACTGAAGAAAGATCTTCATCTTAAGCTTGCTCGTATGCCTATTGGCAAGATTTAGTTTCTTCCTAGCTGTTGGCTGAGGCCTCCCTCAGTTCCTTGCCATGTGGGCCTCTCCAAAAGGGCAGCATGCAAGCCACCAACCTGAGAAGGCAAGAGAGAGAGAATGCAAGTAAGATGGAAGTCATAGTCCTTTGTGGCCTAATCTTGTAAGTAACACTCCATAACTTTTGCCTTATTCTCTTTGTGAGAAGCAACTCTCTTGGCCCCTCTCCCCCCACACACACACAGGTGCAGAGGTCAGACCATCAGGAACAATTTCAGAAGCAGCCTATCACAGGAAGGAAGTAGAGGTAGGCATCTCGAACTTACTGAAGTCCCAACATATGTCAGCGCAGCTTATAATGATTCCACTAAGTCTTCACAGTAGTCTTAGGAAGAGACTGGCCTGTTATTCTCAGCACAGAAGAGTAGCAAGGAAGGTCTTTGAAGAGTGAGAGCCCAGTTGGGACACCATTATATACATTAATCTGAGGAATGCAGGTGTGAGTGCTGTGAGATACTGCAAGTGGGGCCCCTGAGGTTGGAACTCAAGAGATTAGTCAGGTTTGTAGCATGGCTGGCAATGGACACACAAACAAACTGCAGGACCCAAAACCTTCATTTGAATGGGGAAGTTGGGGACTACTCTTCTGACGAATGGGTGGGGAACAAAGCTGAGGTTGCCAGGCCAGCTCCCCAGAGGCTGAGGTTGGGACTGGAATTATGAAGCAAATAGTTGCACAATGGATGTTCCAGAATTGTCCATAGTGTTGGAAGAAATAGTGAAAGACTCCCACAGGAGGAAGGCATCTGAGAAGTAGCCTGTGTGCTTCCAGAAGAGTGGTAATGGATGCCTCAGCCCAACAGAACCTCACTCTTTATGGAAGCCTCAGGGAGAAGCTGACAGATGAGGTGGTTCCTGGGGTGATCAGTGAAAGTGAATGTTGGTCACAATAGGATAAGCTTATGCACAGATGAGGTCAAAGTGGAGACCATGCAGAATGTTTAGAATTTCTGATGGATGAACATGTCCGTTTACATTTCCTTAGCTTGTTTGAGCTCTGGGAGTTGGGAGTGGGGGTTTCCCCTATTGTCCTAGGAGGTATCTGTCCTGATGTGACCCAGGAAAATAACTTATCTACTATAAGCCTTAGTTCCCATACCTTTAATATGGTGATAATACCTACTCATAGTGTGTTGTAGGAAATTAACTAGTATATAATAGATGTGCAATAAGAATTAGCTCTTTTCTCTCCTCAGCCTCACTTCCCCCACTCACAATAATATGGTATGGTTGTACATAGTAGATTGGCACTCAACCTTTATTTCATCTGTCATCTAGTGGACTGTCCAGTATTGCAAAGGCTGGAAAGTTGAGAACCACATTTCCCAGACTCCCGTGAAATCAGGGATCTGGAGGTAAGTAAGGTAAGTAAGATCCAACTATCAGATGCACTGGGAAAGCTGGGTGGAAGCCAGGTGGAGACCACACTTCTGCTTCTCCTGCTGCCTCTGCTGGCATTGCAGTGGAGGGATTGATTGAGCTTTCTCTGGCAGCATGAACAGACATCCTAGTGTCTTGTCACTAGCCTCAGGGATGCTGGTGGCCTTGTGGCAGGGGCAGTGCTGGTTCTGGAGTGAGCAGCTTCCTCGGTGGCCTGCATCTTCTTTGGGAAGCTTTTCTGAAAGCTCCACGCAAAGTCCTTTCTAAATTCCTCCTAGTAGTTCTATAAGATACTTAATATCCTGCCATAAATCCTTTCTTGCTTAATCTAGCTGGAGTGGATTTTGTTCTCTTCCACTAACCAGTAAAAGTGGGATGGAGAGACTAATTGCTGAATTCCTCTTGGAGAAAGCACTGTGTGTGTGTGCACGCGCGCGTGTGTGTGTTGGAAGGATACTTTGATGAGCCCTTGGTGAGAGTGTGGTCTCCCTCCCCACCAACAATCACCTCGTCCTTCCCAGGGCCTACATGTCAGGGGACAGTAAGGCTCAGGAACTTCAGGAGTTGCTCCTAAAGACAGGAGGAAAGGGGCAAAAGTATGGAGAGAAGGCAGAGGAACGTAGTGGATGGCTGAAGGCCAGGTGCTGTATAACGTGATCCTTTTACATAACCCCATCTCTCATAGTTTATAAAACTTGTGGTGTGATTGAATTTTTTTGTGTGGAAACCAAAGGAGTAAGTGAATTTCAGGTTGGGGAGGATGTAGTATGGGGACAGAGGTGGTGTTTGAGGAAGCCAGAATTTTGAGAGGTAGAAGGACCAGGAGACCAAGGTCCCCACAGGGAGCCCACAGAAATACTGCAGAGGGTGTGGAACTCCCTAGTCCATGGGATTCAGAAATCCAAGCCCACCTCAGTTGGACATCAAGAAGCAGAGGCCCTCAGCAGACATCTGGAGTATACATGAGCATCTGGGGCTGGTTCCTTCCCATTCTTTTTGGCCCTTTACCTTATAGCTTGATCTTTCCCCCAGGAACTCTCAAAGTCCTTACACACCACAGTCCTTCAGAGTGCTGGTCGTATTCTCATCTATATTTACATGCTTTTTTCTTTGTTTGTTTACCTTCTCTGTAAAACTCTTAGCTTCTGGAAGGCAAAGGCCTTGGTCTAATTTATCTCTCAGTCTCTGAAGTTATTACATGCACAGTGTTGTGTGTATGTACCTGCATGCATTTTCAAGTTTTAACCATATTCTGAAAGGGGTCCAGGACCTAGAAAATGTTTAGAAGCTGCATGAGGGGGTCTTTTTTTTGGACCCCCTTATTTTGCTGCTGTTCAAGAAAGAGGCATCTTATGGGTAAAGAAGGTGTGGTATATATATGTACACACACACACACACACACACACACACACACAGGAATACTACTCAGCCATCAAAAAGAATGAAATCTTGCCATTTGCAATGATGTGGATGGAACTGGAGGGTATTATGCTAAGCAAAATAAGTCAGTCAGAGAAAGACAAACACCATATGATTTCACTCATATGCGGAATTTAAGAAACAAAACAGATGAACATAGGGGAAGGGAAGGAAAAATAAGATGAAAACAGGGAGAAGACAAACCATAAAAGACTCTCAACTATAGGAAACAAACTGCAGGTTGCTGGAGGGCCAGTGGGTGTGGGAATGGGGTAACCGGATGATGGACACTAAAGAGGGCACTTGGTGTAACGAGAACTGGGTGTTATATGTAGCTGATGGAACATTAAATTTCCTCTGAAACTAATAATATACTATATGTTAATTAAATTGAATTTAAATTAAAAAAAGGAAAGAAAGAGTCATCTTTCAAATATCAAATTCATTTCATCCTCATGCTTGCCTTCCATCAAGAGTATGCACCCATGGAGATCCAAGGCTTGTGGGCTATGCAGGAAATCTAGAATAGGCTTCTGGTTTCAAGACTCTGTCAATTAGGGGCTCAGCCAAGCCGTGTGTGTTTATCGCCTCTTCCCCAGGATGCCTTGCCCTACACTCAGAGAGGTTTACAAGCTGGACAGACACCAGGCACGTCCCACTGGGGGTGGAATCCATGGTTGTTGTGTGCTTTCCAGCCTGCTATCTCCTAAGAAACAACAATTGTTGGAGAGGATGTGGAGAAAGGGGATCCCTCCTACATTGTTGGTGGGAATGCAAGTTGGTACAGCCACTCTGGAAAACAGTGTGGAGGTCCCTTAAAAAGTGAAAGATTGAGCTACCCTATGACCCAGCCGTTGCACTACTGGGTATTTACCCCAAAGATACAGACGTAGTGAAGAGAAGGGCCATATGCACCCCAATGTTCATAGCAGCAATGTCCACAATAGCTAAATTGTGGAAGGAGCCGAGATGCCCTTCAACAGATGACTGGATTAAGAAGTTGTGGTCCATATATACAATGGAATCTTACTCAGCCATCAGAAAGAACGAGTTCTCAACATTTGCTGTAACATGGACGGTGCTGGAGGAGATAATGCTAAGTGAAATAAGTCAAGCAGAGAAAGACAATTATCATATGATTTCTCTCATGTATGGAACATAAGAACTAGGAAGATCGGTAGGGGAAGAAAGGGATAAAGAAAGGGGGGATAATCAGAAGGGGGAATGAAGCATGAGAGACTATGGACTCTGAGAAACAAACTGAGGGCTTCAGAGGAGAAGGGGGTGGGGGAATGGGATAGGCTGGTGATGGGTAGTAAGGAGGGCATGTATTGCATGGTGCACTGGGAGTTATACACAACTAATGAATCATCGAACTTTACATCAAAAACTAAGGATATACTGTATGGTGACTAACATAATATAATAAAAAAACAAAAAAAAAAAAAGAAAGAGAAGAAAGGATGATCAGAGAAAAACTACAAAAACAAGTAACAGAATAGCAATAAATACTTATCTATCAAATAATTACTTTGAATGTAAATGGACTAAATGCTCCAATCAAAAGACATAGGGTCTGGGTATTTACCCCAAAGATACAGACGTAGTGAAGAGAAGGGCCATATGCACCCCAATGTTCATAGCAGCATTGTCCACAATAGCTAAATCGTGGAAGGAGCCGAGATGCCCTTCAACAGATGACTGGATTAAGAAGTTGTGGTCCATATATACAATGGAATATTACTCAGCTATCAGAAAGAATGAGTTCTCAACATTTGCTGCAACATGGACGGCACTGGAGGAGATAATGCTAAGTGAAATAAGTCAAGCAGAGAAAGACAATTATCATATGATTTCTCTCATCTATGGAACATAAGAACTAGGATGATCGGTAGGGGAAGAAAGGGATAAAGAAAGGGGGGTAATCAGAAGGGGGAATGAAGCATGAGAGACTATGGACTATGAGAAACAAACTGAGGACTTCAGAGGGGAGGAGGGTGGGGGAATGGGATAAGCTGGGGATGGGTAGTAAGGAGGGCACGTATTGCATGGTGCGCTGGGTGTTATACACAACTAATGAATCATCGAGCCTTACATCGGAAACCGGGGATGTACTGTATGGTGACTAACATAATATAATAAAAAAACATTAAAAAAAAAAAAAAAAAAATGAGGAACAAACTGAGGGCTTCATAGGAGAGGAGGGTGGGGGAATGGGATAGGCTGGTAATAGGTAGTAAGGAGGGCACGTATTGCATGGTGCACTGGGTGTTGTATGCAACTAATGAATCAACAACTTTACATAAAAAACCAGGGATGTACTGTATGGTGAGTAACATAATATAAAAAAAATTATTATAAAAAAAAAGGAAAGGCCTGCGAACATATAGCTAAGAAACAACAGTGTACAGGAACCATCTTACAGTGTACAATATCTTTGGTTAATGTGGAATCTGTATCGTAAGTGGTTTGGGCAACGTAACCAAAGTGCCATAAACTTATCTGTAAGAAGCAATAGTGTACGGGAACCCACTTAGCCCTAACATCATCATTCATGAATATGGAAGCATTCACCAAAATCTTCATGGAAGCCTGATGAAAGTGCCAAACACTTATCTCTGAGACACCACACTATACAAGGAAAGACCAACAAACATCATCTTTTACGAGTAAGGAAGAGTTCACTGTAGTGGTATGGAAAGATGAACATTATGCCACATTCTTCTATGCAATAGACAACAGTGTCTAGGAACCGGCCTCCAACTAAAGCACCCTCATGCATAGGTATCCCTTCTCAAAATTGGGTTTGTAGTCCGAGGGTAATGTCAACACCCTTATCTATAGGAAATAATGGTGTCAAGATAATGTCCACCAGTAACATCATCAATTCTGAATAGGGAAGCATGAATCAAAGTGGTTGTGGAAGCATTAGGAAAGGTCTACGTACATATCTGTAAGAAACAACAGTGTATAGGAACTGCCCTCAACTAACATCACCCTCATGATTCTACATCCCTTCAGAAAATAGGGGGTGTATGAATCTCCAAAGCACCGCATACATATATCTAAGAAACAACAGTGTACAGGAAAGAACCCCTTACAACAGACATCACCATTCACGCATATGCAAACATGAACCAAGGTGGAGGTGGAATCTGAAGGAAAGGACCACATTCCTATCCCTACACAACACCACTTTACAGAATAGCATTAAAAGTCAATATCATTTTTCACGAATATGGAAGCATTAATGAAAAGGTTCTGGAATCTCGAGGACTCTGCCCCATCCTTATTGGTAATAAAACACCATGTATAGGAAAACACCTTCAACTAACATCAGACTCCTCAATACTGATCCCTATTCAACATTGGGTGTGTAGGCCTAGGGAAAGGTCCACATACTTATAGTTAAGAAACAACGGTGTCAGGATAATGCCCTTCAAGTCCCATCAGCCTTCCTGAAGTTAGAAGTATGAATCAAGGTGGTTATGGTACCATTAGGTAAGACCTACGAACATATAACTGAGAAACAACAGTGTACAGGAACCACCTTACAACGTACAATATCTTTGGTTAATGTGGAATCCGTATCATAAGTGGTTGTGGCAACATAACGAAAATGCCATAAACTTATCTGTAAGGAACAACAGTGTACGGGAACCGACTTAGCCCTAACATCATCATTCATGAATATGGAAGCATTAACCAACGTGGTCGTGGAAGCCTGATGAAAGTGCCAAACACTTATCTCTGAGACACCACATTATACAAGGAAAGACCAACGAACATCATCTTTCACGCATAAGGAAGCATCACCATAGTGGTATGGAACCATGAACATTGTGCCACATTCTTATATGTAATAGACAACAGATTCCAGGAACCGTCCTCCAACTAAAGCACCCTCATGCATAGGTATCCCTTCTCAAAATTGGGTTTACAGTCCTAGGGAAAAGTCCACACCGGTTTCAATTAAAAGATGAAGAGTATCTCAGCAAGAAGCCTGTCTTCTTGTGAGCCCAGGAAATATTTCCTTTAACCTGTTAACTGCAAAGCTTTTAATAGTTTAAATGGGTAGATAAGGATCTCTGTTTCTGTAAAAATTGATATTCTGATATTTCTAGCACAGGAAAATATTTCTAAATTGACAAAATTGACCCAATTTTCATTTAAGTGAAATAAACACATATGTCCTTGGTGGTTATGACGTAAACATTACTAATGACTCTCTTGTGCAGACTCTGGGACTATAGAGTGGAATAAACAGAACTGGGGAAAATGTCCTGAGAGACACAGATACAAATAATGTTAACATCAGAAGTAGGCCAGGTATGCAATAATAAGTACCAGATTACAAGGCAAAAGGCAACTTTCTTTTCTTTTATTTCAACATCATTTTAAGTATTTGTAAGATGATAAGGACAATTTTTCTAATTTATTAATCCTTTAAAATGTGTAATGAATGCTTAGTGTAAATATAACTATTCAGGTAATAAAAAAGAAAAAAGGTTTTAATAAAAGAAAAGGCAAAATGATTACTGTTGATAGTTTTCAGAAATACCTCCCAGATATTTATGATTCTTGTGTTTTTATATTTGGTGGGCCTTTCCATTTCAATTTTTATTATTAATTAATTGATTATTTTTTGTATATATGTTTCTGAGTTTTTATCCTGATTTATTAGGAATAATTGGCAGATAAAATTGTATGTAATGATCTAATGATGATTTAATACACATAAACATTGTGAGATGAAAACCACAATCAAGTTATTAACGTATCCATCACTTTATAAGTATATAATTTTTTATTTTGTGGTGAGAATGCTTAAGATCTCTCAGCAAATTTCAAGTATATAGTATGGTATTATAATTATTATCCATACTGTACTTAGATCCTCACAACTTGTTCATCTCCTTTAAAATAATTATTTTGAATTCTATTTCATATAACTCATAGATTTCCACTTGTTTGGTCTCAGTTGCTGGAAAAATATTGTGTTTCCCTGATGGTGTCATATTACTTTGCCTTTTCATGTTTCTATGAAACATCATGGCTTTGCAGTGATGTCTACAAATTTGAGGGAGCAGTTGCCTCTTGCAGCCTTTTCAAACTGGCTTTGGTGGGAAAAGACTTGCATCTGCAAAGGAGTGTTAAGCTGCCCACTAGGTGGGGTGCAGTGTTTCTACTTCCAGGGAGGGAGCAGTAGTGCCTCAGTGGGCGGGGCATAGAGCAGTGCAGTGTAGTCATAGCTGCATTTTAGGCCCCAGGGTGTGGAGTGCAGAACGGGGACAGCCTAGCCTTAATGGTGTTGGATCAAAGCTGTGACTGAGGACCCAACAGGCAGGGTGCATAGTGCAGAAAGGAAGATGTGACCTGGTGAAATCCCCTTACAGGGGATTAATTAATGACAGACCTTCAGAGAAACATGTTTTCAAAGAGTAAGATGAAAAGAAGCTCCATTATTAGGATGTCACTAAAGAATTACTAGTGAAATATCAATGGTAATGTGTGAGAAAGCCACTTTAGCTCAACATGCACGTCTGAAAACGCTCATTCAGATTTATTCAATTTATCCTAGCTTGTAAGAGTTCCAGATGTAGTGAGGACTGTGATTGAGAATGGCAAATCTTTGTACAGGGGGCTAAATTTACTTCCTCATGTAAGCTTAGGGGATCTGCAAGAGCTTGAGGGACCACATCCATGTGCACAATCCCTTGTAGAGCATCTTGAATCTATTCCTTCTGATACAGTTACATGATTTACTCCTACCAATGTACATAAAGGGTCAAGAAGAACAAAACATTATATAGATGTATTATATTCCATAATGCCTGCAATGCAATGGACTCCCTGGAAATAGGAAAGGGCAGTTTAAACACTAGTTATTCCAAAAATGTGGTTGACAAAAGTCTAGAATTTTATTTAAATAATTGTCTTCTCACAGTGAGGATGAGAATAAATAATATGGGCACTGGGAAGGTTTATAGGACCAGGAGAGGTGAAAGAGGTGTGGGTAGTAGCAGAAAGTCACAGCTTTGTGTATATAATTTTTAGTACTGTTTTCCTCATATGGTTGTTCTGGCCTGGATTTGAATTTATGGGTGTCTGAGGAGGATGATGCCAAGAGTCAAGACAGAACATTCACACTCTTAAATTTAATAGTTACTTCTAAGGATACATTAGTATGGGTCATAATTTCACCCATTTAGCTAAAATAGAGGTAACTGTATGTGGTCCCCTTACCTAATACTTTACCTGTCAAATCTGGTGACAACTGAGTTGAGGTGGGGCAGTGGAGAAGCTTTATCAAATTTGCTGTGACTGCCTGTCTTTGGATGGAGACTATAGCTGAGATGGAAAATCAACTGCATTTATCACCAATGTGAAGCTGACAAAGTCATTTATTATTTTTTTTTTTAAAGATTTTATTTATTCGACAGGATAGAGACAGCCAGTGAGAGAGGGAACACAAGCAGGGGGAGTGGGAGAGGAAGAAGCAGGCTCATAGCAGAGGAGCCTGATGTGGGACTCGATCCCATAACGCCGGGATCACGCCCTGAGCCGAAGGCAGACGCTTAACCGCTGTGCCACCCAGGCGCCCCTGACAAAGTCATTTAAATCCGGCATCTGGCTGGTAGGTGGGAAAAGAAAGGGATGGTGAATAACATATTACATGTTTTATAGGTCAGGTCTAGAAATGGTGCACATCACTTCCACAGCCTTTCTGTTAAGTATAACATAGGCTACACAGTCACACCTAACAGTATACAAATATGGCACAAAGAAAAAAAATGTGGTCTACTGTTTTTCCAGGGATAACAACCAACCTGTTTGGCAAACATCAGTTGCTGTCAGACACTAAGAGTAAATACCCCAGAGTTTAGTTTTCGTGAAGAATAAAAAATGGAATAGGGTTCACACAGTAAGCTGTTTAAAAAGAAAGTGGGAGGGGCGCCTGGGTGGCACAGCGGTTAAGCATCTGCCTTCGGCTCAGGGTGTGATCCCGGCGTTATGGGATTGAGCCCCACATCAGGCTCCTCCGCTATGAGCCTGCTTCTTCCTCTCCCACTCCTCCTGCTTGTGTTCCCTCTCTTGCTGGCTGTCTCTGTCGAATAAATAAATAAAATCTTTAAAAAAAAAAAAAGAAAGTGGGAATGTCTGTATGACTGTGGAATAAATGATATAGAGACAAATAGTATTAGAAGGTCATGTTTGTGCCTCTTCATCCTTTCAGTTGGATGCATTGACTCATTTCTCCTTTACATCTTTGAGAGCAATGCAATTTTTTTAATTGAGTCATGAAAAGCTTGCCTCACTTGCTTGTTTCTCAGTGTGTAAATAAAGGGATTCAACATGGGTGAGATAGAAGCAATAAGGAGTGAAATCCCTTTATTAATAGCTACTTCATCCTTGGCTGAAGGTTTGACATAAATGAAGATGCAGCTACCATACGTAATGGAAACAACAATCATGTGGGAGGAACAAGTGGAAAAGGCCTTTTTCCTTTGCTGGGCAGAGGGAAACCGTAGAATGGTCCCAATGATGTAAATGTAGGAAAGAGCTACACACATGAGGGTGACGATGAGGGTCAATGCTGCACAGACTATAACCATCTGTTCTATCAACCATGTGTCTGAGCAAGAGATCTTCAGGATAGGAGATGCATCACAGCAAAAATGATCAATGATGTTTGAATCACAGAATTCCAGGCCCAAACCTAGACTCATTGGTGGGAGAATGATGATGAGTGCCGCTACCCAACAGAAGAGGATGAAGTTCCTGCAGACTCTGCTGCTCATGATGATGGTGTAACGCAGGGGTTTGCAGATGGCCACATAGCGATCATAGGACATGGTGGCCAGGAGAAAAAATTCTGTTACTGCAAAGAGGTCTGTAAACAGCAATTGACTGGCACAAGCATTATAGGTAATGGACTTGTCCCCAGATGATATGCTGTATAAGAATCTGGGGACACAAGCAGTTGTGAATGAAATTTCTAGGAAGGAGAAATTTTGGAGGAAAAGATACATCGGTGTTTTAAGGTGGGAATCAATCAGAGTGAGGATGATGATGGTTAGGTTGCCAGATACACTGAACATGTAGGAAAGAAACAGAAAGATAAAAAGCAAAATTTTCATTTGAGGGTCCTCTGTCAGTCCCAGCAAGATGAACGTTATTGATGTTTGGTTTCTCATCCTTGACTACTGTTTTTTGCCCAATCTGCTTGAAACAATAGAGAAAATTATATGAAGAACTCCAAAGTCCTGGTCACTGTCTAACCTCAAGAGAAGTAAATCTGAGAGTGATTCCTATACACTGGTTAGTTGAGAAGTGAGTGCACGTAACACAGACAATGTTTGATTACCTCTTTGTGTCAAACAAACCGAGTCTTCACATTTGAATCACATACTTTCTATTGCTGCTTCTAATAAATCTACAGCTTAGGTAAACTTGGTGTCAGTTCAATATATTATCTTATAAACATATTTGAATAAAAAATCCTGTCCATAAATTGCTTTTGAATCAACAATTCTGCCCTCCCCAAATTTTCTATCTGCAGACATGGTTCTAGCAGAGAAGACTTTGAAGAAAAACTAACAATGGTCTTTGGCAAGATAATCCCAGTATTAAAGTTTACATGAGTATTAATTATTAAACAGGCAATGTATACTTATTGCATAGCTTATGCTGTGTCAGCTTATTTAGACCATTGTCTTGGAAGTGTGTTTAAGACATTTTTAATTGGTATATGCAAATAATGAATCATGGAATATTGCATCAAAAACTGGGCATGTACTGTATTGTGACTAATTTAACAAAATAAAAATCATAAAAAAAGATATTTTTAATTGGGAAACAAAATACATTTTTATTGGCTATGTTTTCTTAAAGATTCATTTTAATGTGTTAACAACCCAATTTTTTTCTGGTTTCACCATAGAAATTTTACTTTAAAGGTACACATTTAGCATTGTAATATTTACCTTTGGCTGTATTTTGTTTCTATTTTAGAATAGATTTTGATGATTTTGGGGTATCCTTGTGCTAGGAAGAGTTTCTCCCCAGCTTGCAAGCTGAGGTGTGGGATTGTATTGTCTCATTCAGTACTTTCTTCTAGATTTCTTCAGCAGTGAAAGCCCTCTTATACTCTAACTAACTGCTACTGTTCTTGAGAACCTTCCCCTCTTTTCCCATCAAAGGGTTCTCAGTAAAAGCAAATTCTTGATATTAAAATTCTAAACTAAATTTCTGTTGTTTCTAAACACGTTTGACAATAACATATCGCTCCTTGTATGTATTGCATAGCAATGTGTCGGATTTAAAATTTATTACAGAGAAGTAAGGGAACATTAGGAGTATGTTTATAGAGTTGAAGAGGCACATCCTTGCTTTTTTGTTTGTTTTTGGCTAGCCTTGTTTCAGTTTGAAATATAAGCAACCACCTTATTATAAATGACATTTAGCAATATCAGGTGGAAGAAGTTTTAGCCATTTCTGAATTATACTTCCATATTTTCACTTAAAGTTCACTACATAGTAATTGTCTCCTCTGTCCTATTTACCATTTGTACATCAACTCCTCTGATTTTTGCACCATTTAAATTACACTAGCCAAGGTCACCCACCACCAGCCTCCCTCTTGTTTCACTCATTAAATAAAATTCAGTCTTCATTTACCTCAAACACTGTGGCATATGAGACTATAAACTGCTAATTTATGAAAGTCTTTACAGCTTCATTCCCACTATTTCACTTTTCCTTGAATTTCTTCCTACTGCTTTGTCTATTCTTTTTTGTTCTCTTTCGTGGTTTTTCTTTTTCTAATCCCTGTGGTTATTTATGCATCTGAAATCTCTTCTCTAGAAAATACTTTCTTTTGCTCTCTCTTATGAATGAGGTGATTCTTATAAGTAAGGTGGCTTCGAATAGGCTGGTAATTCCGAAATTTACATCTGCAGGAAAAATACATCTTACGGTGTTCTGATTTCAACATTCAGCGTATTCTTGGGCGTCGAGATCAGACTTAGAGGGTTTGAATGTACACTTTCCCTTTTTCCATTCTGAGTGTCTTTGAGCAATTTGCTTAACTTCTTTATCTTGTGCTTTTTTTCATGTGCAAAATTCAGCTAAATTAATACTTACGTCTTAGGGTTATACTGATAAATTTAGATAATATAGATAAATATATAGAGGTGCATTTGGAATATGGTGAATACTCATTAACTACACTGAGCATTCTTATTTTGTTATCTTCTTATTTCTTTTAGAGAGTCCTGTAGATGTGCACATTTCAGGATTTTAAGTGTGCCTCTCACTATTGCATATCCTTCCCTGTCAACCCTAAGTCTCATATAAGGACATTCTTTATTGTTCCTTTTTCTTTACTCCCATTTTATCACTAGGTCTTGCCATTCTGGTTCTGTTCTTAATTTGTTACTTTTACTCTCGCACTCACAGTTCTAATTTTATTCTGGGTGTCTTTATCTCATAGCTAAAATATTGGAAAGGCATATTAACATACACTTAACATATGTCTTTGCTTCTCCATCAATATTTTAAAATCAACGCAAGCAAATCATTTTTTAAAAACCCCAGATGTAAGACAGTGAGTCAGTGGCCTCTGCCACAAAAGTAACGGATATGGATGTAACCAAATTATCAGAAATGGAATTCAGAGTAACAATGGTCAAGATAATGAGTAGACTTGAGAAAAGTATTCAGGAAAATATTACTGAGAATATAGAATCCCTAAGGGCGGAAATGAGAGCGAATCTGACAGAAATTAAAAATTCTATGAGCCAAATGCAGGCAAAACTAGAGGCTCTGACGGCCAGGGTCACGGAAGCGGAGGAAAGGGTTAGTGAATTGGAGGATGGGTTAATAGAGGAAAAAATAAAAATAGAAGATGGTCTTAAAAAAATCCACGCCCACGAATGTTGGCTACGGGAGATTACTGACTCAACGAAACGATCCAATGTTAGAATCATCGGCATCCCCGAGGGGGTGGAGAAAAACAGAGGTCTAGAAGAGATATTTGAACAAATTGTAGCTGAAAACTTCCCTAATCTAGCAAGGGAAACAAACATTCGTGTCCAAGAGGCAGAGAGGACCCCTCCCAAGCTCAACCACGACAAACCTACGCCACGTCACGTCATAGTGCAATTCGCAAATATTAGATGCAAGGATACAGTATTGAAAGCGGCCAGGGCAAAGAAATTTCTCACGTACCAAGGCAAAAGCATCAGAATTACGTCAGACCTGTCTACACAGACCTGGAATGAGAGAAAGGGTTGGGGGAGCATATTTAAAGCTCTTTCAGAGAAAAACATGCAGCCAAGGATCCTTTATCCAGCAAGGCTGTCATTCAGAATTGATGGAGAAATAAAGACATTTCAGAATCGCCAGTCACTAACCAATTTTGTAACCATGAAACCAGCCCTACAGGAGATATTACGGGGGGTTCTATAAAAGTAAAAAGGCCCCAAGAGTGATACAGAACAGAAAGTCACAGCCAATACAAACAAAGACTTTACTGGCAACATGGCATCATTAAAATCATATCTCTCAGTGATCAGTCTTAAGGTAAATGGTTTGAACCATCCCATAAGACGCCACAGGGTTGCAGATTGGATAAAAAGAAATGACCCATCCATTTGCTGTCTACAAGAGACTCATTTCGAACCCAAAGATGCATTCAGACTGAGAGTAAGGGGATGGAGTACCATCTTTCACGCAAATGGACCTCAAAAGAAAGCTGGGGTAGCAATTCTCATATCAGACAAATTGGATTTTAAACTACACACTATAGTTAGAGATGCAGAAGGGCACTATATTATTCTTAAGGGAAGTATTCAACAAGTGGATATGACAATTATAAATATATATGCCCCCAACAGGGGAGCAGCAAGATACACAAGCCAACTCTTAACCAGAATAAAGAGACATATAAATAAAAATACATTAATAGTAGGGGACCTCAACACTCCACTCTCAGAAATAGACAGAACACCCTGGCAAAAACTAAGCAAAGAATCAAAGGCTTTGAATGCCATACTCGACGAGTTGGACCTCATAGATATATATAGAACACTACACCCCAGAACCAAAGAATACTCATTCTATTCTAATGCCCATGGAACATTCTCAAGAATAGACCATGTTCTGGGACACAAAACAGGTCTCAACCGATACCAAAAGATTGAAATTATCCCCTGCATATTCTCAGACCACAGTGCTCTGAAACTGGAACTCAACCACAAGGAAAAATTTGGAAGAAACTCAGACACCTGGAGACTAAGAACCATCCTGCTCAGGAATGACTCAATAAACCAGGAAATCAAAAATCAAATTAAACAATTTATGGAGACCAATGAGAATGAAAATACAACAGTCCAAAACCTATGGGATACTGCAAAGGCAGTCCTAAGGGGGAAATACATAGCCATCCAAGCCTCACTCAAAAGAATAGAAAAATCTAAAATGCAGTTTTTATATTCTCACCTCAAGAAGCTGGAACAGCAACAGAGGGACAGGCCTAATCCACGCACGAGGAAGCAGTTGACCAAAATTAGAGCTGAAATCAATCAAGCAGAAACCAGAAGTACAGTAGAGCAGATCAACAGGACTAGAAGCTGGTTCTTTGAGAGAATCAATAAAATTGACAGACCACTGGCAAGACTTATCCAAAAGAAAAGAGAAAGGACCCAGATTATTAAAATTATGAATGAAAAAGGAGAGGTCACGACGAACACCATTGAAATTGGAAGGATTATTAGAAATTTTTATCAACAGCTATATGCCAATAAACTAAGCAATCTGGAAGAGATGGAATCCTTCCTGGAAACCTATAAACTACCAAGATTGAAACCGGAAGAAATTGATTCCTTAAACAGGCCAATTAATTATGAAGAAATTGAGTCAGTGATAAACAACCTTCCAAATAACAAAACTCCAGGCCCGGACGGTTTTCCTGGGGAATTCTACCAAACATTCAAAGAAGAAATAATACCTATTCTCCTAAAGCTATTTCAAAAAATAGAAACAGAAGGAAAGCTACCAAACTCATTCTATGAGGCCAATATTACCTTGATCCCCAAACCAGGCAAAGACCCCCTCAAAAAGGAGAATTACAGACCGATTTCCCTAATGAATATGGACGCCAAAATCCTCAACAAGATACTTGCTAATAGAATCCAACAGTACATTAAAAGGATTATCCATCACGATCAAGTGGGATTCATACCTGGGATGCAAGCGTGGTTCAATATTCGCAAATCAATCAGCGTGATACATCATATCAACAAGAAAAGACTCAGGAACCATATGATCCTCTCAATCGATGCCGAAAAAGCATTTGACAAAATACAGCATCCTTTCCTGATTAAAACCCTTCAGAGTGTAGGAATAGAAGGTACATTTCTCAATCTCATAAAAGCCATCTATGAAAAGCCTACTGCAAATATTATTCTCAATGGGGAAAAGCTGGAAGCCTTTCCCTTAAGATCAGGAACTCGACAAGGATGCCCACTCTCGCCACTATTATTCAACATAGTACTAGAAGTCCTTGCAACAGCAATCAGACGACAAAAAGGGATCAAAGGTATTCAAATTGGCAAAGAAGAAGTCAAAATGTCTCTCTTTGCAGATGACATGATACTCTATATGGAAAACCCAAAAGAAGCCACTCCCAAACTATTAGAAGTTATAGAGCAATTCAGTAACGTGGCAGGATACAAAATAAATGCTCAGAAATCAGTTGCATTTCTATACACGAATAACGAGACTGAAGAAAGAGAAATTAGGGAATCCATCCCATTTACAATAGCACCAAAAACCATACATTACCTTGGAATTAACTTAACCGGAGACGTAAAGGATCTATATTGTAGAAACTATAAATCACTCTTCAAAGACATTGAGGAAGACATAAAAAGATGGAAAGATATTCCATGCTCATGGATCGGAAGAATTAACATAGTTAAAATGTCCATGCTACCCAGAGCAATCTACACTTTCAATGCTATCCCGATCAAAATACCAAGGACATTTTTCAAAGAACTGGAACAAACAGTCCTTAAATTTGTATGGAAACAGAAAAGGCCCCGAATCTCCAAGGAACTGTTGAAAAGGAAAAACAAAGCTGGGGGCATCACAATGCCGGATTTCGAGCTGTACTACAAAGCTGTGATCACAAAGACAGCATGGTACTGGCACAAAAACAGACACATAGACCAATGGAACAGAATAGAGAGCCCAGAAATTGACCCTCAGCTCTTTGGGAAACTAATTTTTGATAAAGCAGGAAAAAACATCCAGTGGGAAAAAGACAGTCTCTTCAATAAATGGTGCTGGGAAAATTGGACAGCTACATGCAAAAGAATGAAACTTGACCACTATCTCACACCATACACAAAAATAAACTCCAAATGGATGAAAGACCTCGATGTGAGACAGGAATCCCTCAAAATTCTAGAGGAGAACATAGGCAGCAACCTCTACGACATCGGCCAAAGCAACCTTT
The DNA here is from genome assembly GCF_017311325.1 of Ursus maritimus. Taxonomy (NCBI): domain Eukaryota; kingdom Metazoa; phylum Chordata; class Mammalia; order Carnivora; family Ursidae; genus Ursus; species Ursus maritimus. Next base: position 145,612 of record NW_024424786.1, on the reverse strand, counting down.
TTCATGACACATCCCCAAAGGCAAGAGAAACAAAAGATAAAATGAATTTATGGGACTTCATCAAGATTAAAAGTTTCTGCACAGCCAAGGAAACAGTCAGAAAAACTAAGAGGCAGCCCACCGAATGGGAGAATATATTTGCAAATGACACTACAGATAAAGGACTGGTATCCAAGATCTACAAAGAACTTTTCAAACTCAATACACGAGAAACAAATAAACAAATCAAAAAATGGGCAGACTACAGTCTATAGAGTCAGAGTGCTGGTTTCACGTCTCCTGATTCAATTTGCTTCAGTTATGTACTAGCAGTTCCCATAAAAGGCCATGCTTAAAATTATCTCTGGAAATTCTCAGATGCTGATCCCGTTGATTTTAGTGATTTCTATAGTTGCAGCCTCTACCCTCCCTATCCGTCTTTCAAGTCTTGGTTTAGGTATAAATTTCACTAGGAATCTATATTCCTTAAGATAGAAGTAGCTTTTCCTCTTAATATTCCCATTGTAGTCTATGACCAGTCTTATGATAGCTCTTGTGACTAACTTGTCAAACAGTGTTGACAAATTTTATGTTGAACATTATGGAGAGAAAAAGAGAGTGAGAGACAGGGAGCCAGCATGCATGTAAGCGTGTGGTGAGCGGCAAAGGGAAAGGGAGAGAGAGAATCTCAAGCAGGCTGCATGCTCAGCAAGAGCCAAGGAGGGACCCAATCTCACCACACTGAGATCATGACCTGAGCCAAAATCAAAGATCAGACACTTAACTGACTGAGCCATCCAGGCACTCCTTTCCTGAATTTTTTATGAAGCTTGTGAATTTTGGTGCCTCTGATAACCCGTTCAGTGTTGTATAAAGAAATACTAAGGGCAGAGTTCAGAGACTCTGCAGTTTTGGACGTGAGGCAATACGTATTTCACATTTCTTTCTCAACTACCATTAGGTAATTAATTATATGGGCAGCTATTTCCTTTTGTAAATAAAGAGTCTGTGTCTTTTTTCCCCCCTTCAGTCCAAAAAAGAAAAGGATATGAATGGTTTCACTTATTTCTAGCCATCTGAACTCAACAAGAAACCTAGAAGTGTGCTTTTCTAAGGTCTGGTGAATTGAAGCATGTTAATTCTATCAAGACAGTAACATGTAACAGCATCAGAGTCCTATGGATAGGAAATTACCTTGGATTGTAGGCCTCTCTGCAGAAAAGGAGCACTGATCTATGCTCAGGGGAAGAAATCATTAACTGATAACCAGGTACCCTTTTAGACAGGCTCATGTAGGAATTGACCCTTCTCAACCCAATTGAGAAAATTCTAAAGCTCTCGGTGCTTCATTGTGGCATCCTAACTCAGAGCGCTGTCCCAGGTGCCCAAACTCTGCTTTCTTTCTGATCACCAACACTTACCTTCTGTGATCCTGGAATATTTAGTGAATGTTCTGGTAAACCAGTCTAATTCAGGTGTATTTTCAATTTAGTATAGTGCAAGGAATATTTGTGTTTATAATTAGCTCACTGTTTGCTAACAAGCACATTGCTAATAACCTGGCACTCTGATGAAGGCACAGGTACATGTTGGTGTAAATATATACTGATTGATAAGTGTCATGTTGTGGGGCAGGTCATTTCTGTTTGTCCCTCCTATTTCTATGACTACTCATGAATTAATTCAAAACGTATTTATTGAGAACCTATGATTGGTATTGCTATAGATACTAAGGATGAAAAGAGTGAACAGGTTCTGGACCCATCTCTACTGATACGTGTATTAAATATGTGCAGTGAGTCCAATCCATTAACATTTAATTTTTCTAAAAGAAAATAACATTTTAAATAATAATTTGCTTTTTTGGAGATATCAAAGTTAATTTATTTCCATCTCATATTTAAAAAGATCAGTCTGAGATTTGCAGAGAACAAGGAACCAGACTGTTGAATGAAGAAAGAAACTGAAATTACCAAATAAGAATATACTTACTTACTCTTCTGGCTTTAGGTGACTGTGTAATCCTGATGGTCCCAACAATGAAACTGGAAGTGTAAGTGGAGTCAAATATGCACACAAATGCCCCTCTCACGGACACATACACACTCATGGACAGTTTTTTACTGCAGATAGTGTTTGTTCTCTGAGTTACCAACAAACTCTCATTAAATATTCTATTCTGCTTTAAACCAAGGGAAAAAATTTCTTATATAGCAAACCTGAAAAAAAAACCTGTAATTTATTTTAAATGATAATCAATCTAAGGTGAGTTTTAGAAGATTTTGACAGATGATTTCTGATTGCTCTGGGCAAATATAGAATTTTACACGGTGAAGTTACATGAGTGCTTTATTATTTCAGACTGTTATGGATGTGCAGGAGCTCTCTCTGTGGATAAAGAGTGGGTCCTCTGTGACCGAAGTTTGAACACGACTAATGACTCTAATATGCAGTGCATTTTGGCAAAATACATAATAGAGGGAGCGGTGGGGATCATGTCCTTGGAGACAATAAGGTGCAACCATTTTATTAGATGCATTGCAAGGGCAAAACAATAATTTTCTGATGAAAAGAAATTTCTGGCTACTCTTCAACCCATAGATAAGAAAATATTAACAAAAGGCAACAAAATTGTTTTAGGTCTGTACTTTCAGTGGAAAAATGTGTAAATATACTTGAAAGTAGTATACATTCAATCAATTTCTGTCAATACTTTTCCATGATAAAAATATAGATTTGCATCACAATTTTTTTCTGCGTTGTACTCTTTATGGACAAGCCATTATTTGCTAAAGCTTCCCATATTTAACTATTTTAAATTCTAAATAAAAATTTTATTTTTTATGAATACCATTTCTTTAGTATAAATCATTAGAAGAGGAATTTGTGAGGTAAAGGCCAGATTATATATTTAAAATTAATTAATTAATTTTTTTAGTGTTCAAGGATTTATAGTTGCATATAACACCCGGTGCTCATCACAACAGAAGTGTATTGCCATACTTTGCTTCCAATGTGTAATGACACATAATATTCACAAAAGTGTTTGGGTCCCTTGCCATTGTTGGGATTGTGAAGGAATCCCATCCAATTCCTTGCTTGGTTTCTGAGTCAGAGAGAGAAAGTAGGCAAGTAAATAGATATTAAAATTCCAGTTTTATTGTAGATACAAGTACTGAAATGTTGGCTTTGAACATCGCAATAAGAAAACTTGAGTTAGTCATCTCTGTCAGATAGGCAGTACTGGATCCAAATCTACCCCACATACCAGGGGGTACCTTTTATTGAATGACTTCAAGCAGTTTCAAATCTAGTTGTAGAAAAGACATTAAAGAGGGAAGGGAATAGGATAGATCTAACATACCCAGATCCTTGTTCAAAATCTACCTGTCGGGGTGCCTGGGTGGCACAGTGGTTAAGCGTCTGCCTTCGGCTCAGGGCGTGATCCCAGCGTTATGGGATGGAGCCCCACATCGGGCTCCTCTGCTATGAGCCTGCTTCTTCCTCTCCCACTCCCCCTGCTTGTGTTCCCTCTCTCGCTGGTTGTCTCTATCTCTGTCAAATAAATGAATAAAATCTTTAAAAAAAAAATCTACCTGTCATGGGTACAGAGTTTCAGTTTGGGAAGATGGAAGAAGTAGTGTAGCTAGAAAGTGGTGATGGCTGGACAGCAATGTAAATATACCTAATACCACTGAAGAGTATGTACAGTTAAAATTTTTTAAATGCTAAATTCTGTGATATATGCATTTTACCACAATAAAAAGAAGGGGGGAAAAAAAGAAAAGTTAGAAAGATAAAATCAAAACAAAACAAAAACCCCAAAGCCCCCAAATCTACCTATCAGATAAGTCTTTTCAACACCAGTGGAAGGAGAGATAGGAGAGGGGCAGGAGAATTGCACAAATGAGTTATTGAAAAAATCTTCAAACCTTAGAAATAAAGTAGGAGAATGCCTATCTTTACAATGTCATTATTTTACAAGTTCATCCAAAAATTATTTAATTACTCAGGAAAATACGCAGGAATTTGACTTTGTTATTTACTTTTTGCTTAAAGTCCACACACCTTGAATTGACACATTAACTGTAGATTTCTGTTCAGTAGAAAAGATATCCTAAAGACTACAGTTTTATGGTACTATAGGATATTAATCAATTGAGTATCTAATAGATACTGAACAGTAGTCTTTTGTTTTTATAGTGTTTATTCCTTGAATTCTCCTTTGAAACAGCCTTAACACGTTACTTGTTTAACTAGTTGAATAAAATATTTTGCATGTGTTTGTTGAATAACTGTATGAATCATGTATTTTTTTACTTTTTGAAAATTACTCTTAAAAGAATGCCCCTCCACATGGAGAGAAATATGAGGAGTAGGGAGCATATATTTCTTCCTAATTTTCACATAATCACCATATTTCTAAGATTTTCTCTTAACCCATTGGCTTAACATTAAACCTATGCTTAACAATGTGTATGCTTATACCGCTTAAGAGAGAAATCAGTTCACTTTAAGGCAGAAGAGCGCACCTTCCCAGTTTTATTTTCCCATTGCCAGTTCCTTTGAATATCTTTCTGGGCCCATGTTGGACATTTCAGAATTTACTCCAAATCAGAGTACTAGATAAAAAGTGAGCCAGGCCACACTAAACCTGTAACTGAAAATCTACCTTCTAATAGTTTTTCAGTGTCAAGTACAGACATGTAATCTAACACAGACAACCTAATATCATGTGACACTGTAGATACTGTAGTAATAAAATTCTACAACTTAGAGATATCCCAAATGTAGACCATTAAAAATTCCTATAGAGCATATAGGTACAGAGTTCTTAGACGGTAGTCCTAGAAAATAAATTTGTGAAATAAAAATTTTTAGCCTCTCCCAAGTTTTATTCTGTTCATTCTAATCTTAACAGTTTCATTGAAATATGACTGATAATCAGAAAACCGCACACATTTAATGTATACGACTTGATGAGTTTGTACCTCCGTACACATCTGTGAAACCATCACCACAATCAAGTTAATGAACGTATGCATCACCTTTATTTTAAGTAGAGGGCACTTAATGTTTGGATAGAATTCAGATTTTTTTTTTCAAAAGCTAAAGCTTGAGTTGATATCTTCTAATTTGGATTAATTCCTTTAAGGACTTAAAAGATATAAAAGTCTAATTTGCCCATTTTTAGAGATTCTGAAGTGTTAGGGAAACCAATGAATTTATTATGTCACTCTTTTTAGTCTTTATCCTACCATATAGGAAATGTACTAAAACAACCTCAACCTTGGTAGCAGTTACCCCAAGATGTGAATTTTCCAAGAATATTTGTTTTAAAAATTCTCCTTAAACTTAAACCCCACAAGATATTTTTATTATTGTGTTATACAGACAGTGTGCATTTAACTTTCCAACTTTTTTCTTACTTATTCTGTACTTCATTCCTCTTGGCATCCTCAAGAATACATGCCATTATTTTTCTTCGATATAAAGAGCGCTGTATTATTTTTTCTTTTACTGTAGGTATACTGGTAATGAATTCACTTAGTGTTTGTTTTTCTGGAAATTTCTCTGTTTCACCTGTATGTATTGATGTATAACACATTTATAATAGAGGCACATAATTAAATATTACTGGTTAATTCTTTACAAATATATACAACCATATAACCACCACCCAGATAAAGACAGAATATTGCCAGCAATCAAAACAAGTCTCCCTTATCCTCTGGCAGTCAAGATTCACCCGAAGGCAGCTACTATCCTAGCTTCATGTGTATATTTTCAGAGATATGTATTTTCATTTTTCTCAGGTACATAACTAGGAGAGCCATTACTAAGACATGATAACTGTGTTTATATGAAACTGCCAGAATGTTTTCCTAAGTGTTTATATCATTTCACGTGCCTGCCAGCCGTATATGATACTTCCAGTTGCTCTCCATCCTTGTCATGATGTATGTTGTCAGCTTGCATTCTAATTGTAGCCATTCTAGTGAATGCGTGACTCATTTTAGTGATCATTTGAGTTCCTGATGCCTCATGATATTGAGCTTCTTTACATGGGCCGATTCACTGTTCATGTATCTTCCTTTATGAGGCATCTGATAAATTTTTTGACCATTTTTAGGTGGTTATTATTGTTTGCTGGTATATTGTTGTGGACATTTGCATCTATGATAATGAGGGATACTGGTCAATACTTTTATTCTTGTAATTTCTTGGCCTGGTATTAGTATCAGATTTATGGTGATTTCATAAAATGAGTGCGAGAATATTCTCTCTTCAAGTGCTCCGAAACATTGGATTATTTACCCTTTTGATAGTATTCACCAGTGAGGCAACATAAACTCGGAATTTTCTTTGTGAAAAGACGTTTAGGTATTAATTCAATTTCTAAACAGAAATAAAGTTATGCAGATTTTCTATTTCTTTATGTGTCAGGTCTGTAATTTACTTATTTCAAATAAGTTTTCCCTTTCATCTAATTTGTCAAGTGTATTGGTTTAACATTGTTCATAGCCTTCCCTTGTTAATATGCTAATATCTAGAGGATCTTTACTGCTGTTTTATCTTGCATTCTTTATATTGGTGTATGTGTCTGGGTTCCGTCAGGAGGCAGAAACCACATGGTGATTTAAACAGTGGTGGTTTAATGTCAAGAATCATTAACCTATGATAAATAAGTGACCATAAGCTATAAGAGAACTTTAGAAGATTCCCTGAGACCCAGGGAGAATTTCACAAGGAAGGATGATTTTGAAGGGGGACCGAATCTCCAAGACGGGTTCAAATCTCTTTGCAGAAGGTATAGTTGCATCACTGGGTGGGGAGAAGTTCACAGGTTTTCCTGGGCCTAAACTAGTCAACAGTCCTGTGCAAGGCGGAAAGAAAAACCGCGGGGCACTGACTAGTCCTAGCCAGTGGGTGCACATGAAGGTGTGCAGAGGTCAGAGGAGTGTAACTGCGGGTGGGAGGTCTTCACATCAGGAAGAACAGAAATAGTGATCTCCAGCCAGGCCAGGGCTGCAAGGCTGCTGAAGGGCTCTGTGTAACTGGAGAGTGGCCGGGGTATAGGTCTCCTCACTCTCACACCTCTGACACGGTGCAGCTGGCAGGACTAGCATGTTGGAGGAAGCCACTGAGAGGACTTGACTGCCAGGTGACACCCAGCTGGACTCTGGCAATTAAAGGCTCCTTACCCCTCCCCTGTCCTGAGAATGTATGGTCTGTCCATCTTTCCTACACTAGCAGCTATGTCGAGGAAATATCCTTTAAAAATAAAGTGTTGTTGAGACCATCTGGACTAGTATAAGGCTGAACCCAAGTGCTCTATATACACTGTTAAGATTCTGGCAGGTGGGTGCAGGGATCTACTCCTCTTGTGGCTGCCCAAGACAAACCTCCTGTGTAAGTTCCCTTGCTTATAAAATGGCCCCCTCTCAGTCTGGAGTGGCCTCCCTCTTTGGTCTCTTCTGGCCCTCTCTGTATGCCAGCCAGTTTGCAAACCAACATAGCAAGAGAAGACCCTTTCTCCTCTGAGCAAGCTTACTATCTTATGATACTGAGTGTCTTAGTATATTGCTATCTGAAATGCCTGAAAGAAATCCATGCTTTCATTATAACAGATTAAAAGTTGAATTTGAAGGTGAAAGACAATATGTAATTGATAATTGGCACAATGGGTAATTTGTTTTATCTCTATTAGTTTATCGATTATATTGATCTCTTTTTTAAACTCAGCTTTGTTAGAATCAGATCTAAAAATACAAAGAACAGACTGATGGTTGCCTTATGGGTGGAGGATGAGGGCATGGACAAAATGGATGAAGGAGAGTGGAAGATACAGGCCTCTAGGTGTGCAATGAATAAGGTACAGGAATAAAAGGCAGAGCATAGGGAATATAGTCAATGATATCTTAATAGTGTTGTACGCTGACAGATGGTAGTTACACTTGTGGTGAACAATGTATGTAGAGGTATTGAATCCGTATGCTATACCTGAAACTAATGTAACATTGTGTGTCAGCTATATTCAAATTTTGCAAAATGGTCCTATAATTAACTTTACATTTCACCAAGTGTTTTCTATTGTTTATTTGATTTCTATTTAATTGATTTCTGCTTTGTCTTCATTATTTCTGTCCTTTATTGTTAACCCGTTCAGAGTATTTTCCCTTTCCTTGTAAGTTTCTTCATTGTCCCATGCTGAAGTGTGGTCAAGGTATGTTAATTTCTCAACATTTGGAGATTTTCTGGATGTCCTGTTTTAACCGAACTTAATATAATTCTTGGGGGACCTGGGTGGCTTAGTCGGTTAAGCACCTGCCTTCTGCTCAGGTCATGATCCTGGAGTCCTGGGATCCAGCTCCATGTTGAGCTTCCTTCTCATCAGGGAGTCTGCTTCTCCCTCTGCCCCTCCCCTTGCTCCTTCTCACTTTCTCCCTCACTCTTTCTCTCTCAAGTAAATAAAATCTTTAAAACAAATAAAAATATATATTTCTGTTGTTCACGGGGCACATAATTTATATTAGACTCAATCCTTTTAAACTTATTGAGATTTGTTTTATGTCCTAGCATAGGACTGTCTTGGTGAATATTTCATGTGCCTTTAAAAAATGTTGAAACTTCTATTCTTTGGTGTATTATTCTTTTTTCTTCCTTCAAATTTTTACTTAAATTCCAGTTAGCTAATGTACAGTGTGATATTAGTTTCAGGTGTACAATTTAGTGATTTATCACTCACATACAAGTGTTCATCACAATAAGTGCCTCTTTAATCCCCATCACCTATTTAACCCATGCCCCCACCCACTTCCCGTCCAGAAACCATCAGTTTGTTCTCTATAGTTAAGAGTCTGTTTCTAGGTTTGCCTCTCTTCCCCCTCCTGCCCTTTGTTCATTTGTTTTGTTTCTTAAGCTCTACATAGGAGTGAAATCATATGGTATTTGTCTTTCTCTGACTGACCTATTTCACTTATCATAATACTCTCTAGCTCTATCGACGTCATTGCGAATGGCATATCATCCTTTTTTATGGCTCTGTAATATTCCATAGATTATGTAAACCACATCTCCTTTATTCATTTATCTATCAATGGACACTTGGGCACTTTCCGTAATTTGGCTGTTGTTGATAATGCTGTTATAAACACAAGGATGCATGTATCCTTTTTTTTTTTTTAAAGACTTTATTCATTTATTCGACAGAGATAGAGACAGCCAGTGAGAGAGGGAACACAAGCAGGAGGAGTGGGAGAGGAAGAAGCAGGCTCATAGCGGAGGAGCCTGATGTGGGGCTCGATCCCATAACGCCGGAATCACGCCCTGAGCCGAAGGCAGACGCTTAACCGCTGTGCCACCCAGGCGCCCCGCATGTATCCTTTTGAATTAGTATTTTTGTATCGTTTGGGTAAATACCTAGTAGTGCAGTTGTGGGATTGTAGGGTAGTTCTATTTTTAACTTTTTGAGGAACCTCCATACTGTTTTCCAGAGTGGCTGCACCAGTTTGCATCACCATGAACAGTGCAGACGGGTTCCCTTTCTCTGCATCCTTGTCAACACCCGTTGTTTCCTGTGTTGTTAATTTTAGCCATTCTGACTGGTGTGTGGTGATATCTCATTGTAGTTTTGATTTGCATTTCCTTGATAATGAGTGATGTTGAGCATCTTTTCATGTGTCTGTTAGCCATCTGTATGCTTCCTTTGGAAAAATGTCTATTCATGTTTTCTGCCCATTTTTGAACTGGATTATTTGTTTTTTGGGTGTTGAGTTTTATAAGTTCTTTATACATTTTAGATACTAACCCTTTATCAGATATGTCATTTGCAAATATCTTCTCCCATTCTGTGGGTTGTCTTTTACTTTTTTCAACTGTTTTCTTTGCTGTGCTCAAGCTTTTTATTTTCGTGAAGGCCCAACCGTTCATTTTTGCTTTTGTTTCCCTTGCCTCCAGAAACATATCTAGAAAGATGTTGCCGTGACCAATGTCCAAGAGATTACTGCCTATGTTTTCCTCTCAGATTTTGATTTTTTTTTGTCTCTTATTTATGTCTGAAACCATTTTGAATTTATTTTTTGTGTATGCTATAAGAAGGTGGTCCAGTTTCATTCTTTTACATGTTGCTGTCCAGTTTTCCCAGCACCATTTGTTGGAGAATGTCTTATGTTGCCAGAGTCAAGGGAAACAAAAACAGGATATAAAACTCTGAGAATCAAATTTTGGAAATTGTATTGTGTCTTTTCAATAGTACCCCTATTGACCTGCCAGTGAATTTTTTCTGCTGGTGTGTAGGTCTTAGTTCCAAAGGGAAGAATGATTCTGTTAGGCAACACAGCAATAGTTCTATTGAAGTAGAAGCTGAAACTCCCACCTGTCCAATTTGTGCTTGCCACTCTGTTGAACCAATGGTTATAGAAGTAGGTTATTATCCTGGCAGGGGTAAATAATTCTGATTATCAAGAGGAAATTATGGACCAGAGAAGACTATAACTAGAATTCAGGATATTGTCTATGATACCCCTTTATTATCTCATGACCCATGATAGATGATAAAGAACCAACACAGAAACAACACAAATCACAGACTTGTCAGGAATGAAGATTTAGTTCACTCCATCTGGAAAGATTCTATGACCAGCTGACATGCTAGATGAGGGCATTGAAAATACTGAAATGGGAGCAGACATAGTCTCTTAGCAACTTTGAAGTTTATTATATAGTATATTGTCTATAATCACTATGCTGTGCATTAAATGTCCAGAATTTATTTTACTTACTAGTTGCAAGTTTGTTCTCACCACACACACACACAAAAAGATAATTACGTGACATGAAAGGTGTTAGCTAATGTTAAAGTGGTAATCATATTGCAATATATAAATCTGTCAATCTGACGTGTTGTACACTTTAAACTTATGCAATGTCATATGTCAATTATATATCAATAAAATATAAAATCAAGCAAAAAGAAATGGGAGGAAAAGAAAATTTTAAATATCAACTATTGCCACATGACTAGTTGTAGAAATCAAGACAATAATAGTTTCATTTTTTTCCTTAACACACACAGTCCTTGAGCAGGAATTATTCTTTTATTCATAAATAAATAAATATATGTTAAGACAATGAAGTAAAACATTAGGGTGGGAGAAAGTTATGTCCTGCCCCTAACATGCATAGTCTCTCCCATTATCAACATCCCCACAAGCACACGTTTCTTTTTTATTTAATTTTTCCACCTTTCCATTCTCCTCTAATATAAAATATGAAACTAAATATTAATATTAATAATTGGGGCGCCTGGGTGGCACAGCGGTTAGGCATCTGCCTTTGGCTCAGGGCGTGATCCCAGCGTTATGGGATCGAGCCCCACATCAGGCTCCTCCGCTATGAGCCTGCTTCTTCCTCTCCCACTCCCCCTGCTTGTGTTCCCTCTCTCGCTGGCTGTCTCTCTTTGTCAAAGAAATAAATAAAATCTTTAAATATTAATATTAATAATAAATAACAGCTTTATATCTCAGTAGTAGTACTTACAGACTATCACAAGGAGTGTGTGTCTCAGCTAGAACAGGAATGCGTATCACCCAAACACCAAGAGATGGGTAAAGTGATTGGGGCTTTTTGTCTCCTCTTTTGAGGGGTAAGTTAAGATGCACAAGGTACTGTTGCATTATGTTAAATGAAAGTGCATTTTTATTTTTCCTTTATTTGGAATTTATCATTACACCTAGTACGTATAGATACAATGCTAAGACGAAGTACACTCTGCTGGGTCATTTTATTGTCATCTGATCCCAGGTTAGAGCTTTTAAAAAATTAGTTGTACAAGATTTGGAGGATGGCAGATAAACTGTGATCATTGTTTTCGGAAAGTTATGGTGGTTAGGTATCACGTCAGAGATTCAGAGATATGTCTTCGGGTTCCAGCTTGTTCTCTCTTTAAGCTGCTTTCACCTAACTCCTTCTTTGGATGGCTGATTCTGCTGAACACAGCAGCGCTAGGTCCCTTTCTGGTGCCCGAGTGTGGGCTTGGAGACCCCTTGGCCTTCGTTATCAGCTGCCTTTGATAGCCCTGCTTGGATTCCTTAGATCCTCCAGCTCCCCTACCAGACATACACTTCCCCATCTTCTTCCACAACTCTGTAAATCCTCATTCCTATGCTTGGAATCATCCTTTGACCATAACTGCTGGTGATTCTGCTTCCTGAATGAGGTCTGACTGACACGGAGTATAAATATTTTTATTTAATTTTCTCATGTATTTTGAGTACTTTACAACTATTTGGTTGTCTGTATCTCCTCTTCAGTAAATCAAGAGGTTTTTAATTTTCTTGGAAGGAAATGCACTGTCAGAACTTAGGAGTATACTTTACAGAATGAGACAGAATTGCATTTAAGTCATAACTCAGTCTCTTTGAAAGTGTGTGAACTTGAAAATTTAATTTTTTAAATTTTGTTTTTATAGTATTAAGGAGGGAAGGGGCATGACTTGTATGTTGTAAGTTCCCAAAGGAAGATTCAGAGGGATGAGAAATTTCACCTGACTGGGCCATAGGTTAATAAAAGTAAAGATGAGTTTAAGATTTTCAGAAGAATTATTAAGTTGTTGTTCTTTTCTTCTTAGTGATTGATCAAATCACCACAACCTTACTTGTGTGCAAGAAATACAAGCCTTTTGATTGTGTCATTGAAAGATTGTTCACCTGCTTGTTCCTCAAGGTATAAATGAATGTATTCAACAAAGGGGCAACAGGTGTAGTGAGCACTGATACCCCTTTGTGAATGTCCACCTCTTCTTTGGCTGAAGGTTTTTTATAGATGAAGATACAGCTGCCATAAGTGATGGAAACAACAATCATGTGAGAGGAACAAGTGGAAAAAGCTTTCTTTCTTTGCCAAGCAGAGGGAAATCTTAGCATTGTCCTGATGATAGACACATAAGAAAGAATCACTCCTATTAGAGTTATAATTAATGTCAACACTGCACAAATAATAACAGTCTGCTCTATAAACCATGTATCTGAGGATGAGGTTTTAAAAAGGGGAGCTGCGCACAGCCAAAATGATCCTTGGCCTTGGAGTCACAGAACTCCAGCTGGAGGCCCATACCAAGGGTGGTGATTTGTCATCAGCCCAGAGATCCAGCAGCAGAGGACGAGGATGGTACAGACTCTGTTGTTCATGATGGTCATGTAATGCAGAGGTTCGCAGATGGCCACATAGCGGTCACAGGACATGGCTGCCAGGAGAGAAAACTCTGTGGCCCCGAAGATTAAAAAACATATTTGGCTAGCGCAGGCCTTGTAAGTAATAGTACTGTCCCCAGTTGATAAGTTGTATAGGAACTTGGGAATACATACCATTGTGAATGAGATTTCTAAGGAGAAGTTTTGAAGGAAAAAAACATAGGTGT
>NW_024424786.1:108283-129936 GCF_017311325.1 Ursus maritimus | reverse complement strand
CTTTTGGGTTTTCCATATAGAGTATCATGTCATCTGAGAAGAGAGACATTTTGACTTCTTCTTTGCCGATTTGGATACCTTTTTGTTGTCTGATTGCTGTTGCAAGGACTTCTAGTACTATGTTGAATAATAGTGGCGAGAGTGGGCATCCTTGTCATGTTCCTGATAAGGGAAAGGCTTCCAGCATTTCCCCATTGAGAATGATATTTGCTGTAGGCTTTTCATAGATGGTTTTTATGAAATTGAGGAATGTACCCTCTATCCCTACACTCTGAAGGGTTTTAATCAGGAAAGGATGCTGTATTTTGTCAAATGCTTTTTCTGCATCAATTGACAGGATCATATGGTTCCTGAGTTTTTTCTTATTGATATGATGTATCACGCTGATCGATTTGCGAATGTTGAGCCATGCTTGCATCCCAGGTATGAATCCCACTTGGTCATGATGAATAATCCTTTTAATGTACTGTTGGATTCTATTAGCCAGGATGTTGTTGAGGATTTAGGCGTCCATATTCATTAGGGATATCTGTCTGTAATTCTCCTTTTTGATGGGGTCTTTGCCTTGACTGGTGATGGGTAGTAAGGAGGGCACGTATTGCATGGTGCACTGGGTGTTATACGCAACTAATGAATCATTGAACTTTACACCAGACACCAGGGATGTAGTGTATGGTGACTAACATAATGTAATAAAAATATTAAAATAAAAAAAATAAAATAAAAAGAATATGATAAGTGATAACATCAATCAATGTAAGATCATAATGTTGACCGATGGAAAATAAAGCATCATTTCTTAAAGTTATGAAAATGTTTGAGCACAGGTAAAATCATCCATATGTGGTGCAAAATGCAAGCTTCTTAATAAATACAAAATACTAGGTTTCAATAAACTAATAATATTCTAACATTGTGTATGAACATGAAATTCTAGAAACTTAATGAATCCATTATTAGGGCATTTAATAGCTTTTAGTCATTTGTAAATCAAGGACTCTCAAATGAGGAAATGATTTGATAATTTTAGGACAGTCCATATTTTGTCATGACCCCTCTTAAGGCAAATCCACAATGAGTCATATTATATTGAAATAATTGTTTCAGTCCAAGCCAGTTTTTGTAACATTTTTGTGAATTAAACTTAAAGACATGTTCCAAAAATAGTACATAGTAAAACAAAAACAAAAAACAAAAAATAAAATAAAAAATAATACAAAGTCCTACATATGCCCTTTATCCAGTTACAGTTGTTTACATTTTGTATGATTTGTTTCATCATTCTCAGTCTCTCTCTCTCTACATATATATACATGCATGTACTTTATATTCTATATATATTCTTACATTAAAACATATATATACGTTTATAGTATTGTCATCTCACCTTTCAATCTCCTCTGCTAAGCATATATATACGCATATATGTATATACTTTCTAAACCATTTGATAATAAGTTGGACATTGTTTCTCTTTATCCATTTCAGAGCACATTTCCTAATAAGATCATTATGTTATATAACCAAAGTGTAATGATTAAAATTAGAAAATCTGTCATTGATATATTATCTAATCCATAGTCCATATTAAAATTTTATAAATTTTTCCAAGTGATGTCTTTTACATCTTTCTATCCCCTCTAGATCCAGAATAATGCATGATTATACACTGCATTTAGTTCTCATTTCTGTTTAGCTCTGTTAATCTACCACAGCTCCTCAGCGTATATTTCCCCTTATTGTCTTGAGATTTTTGAAGAAGACATGTTACTCAAGCTCATCTGATTTTTATTCAAGGTTAAATTGGGGTGT
This sequence comes from Ursus maritimus, assembly GCF_017311325.1. NCBI lineage: Eukaryota > Metazoa > Chordata > Mammalia > Carnivora > Ursidae > Ursus > Ursus maritimus. The sequence continues at coordinate 128,124 of NW_024424786.1, read as the reverse complement.
TTTTGTTTTTGCTTTTGGAATAAAACAGAAGTGATGATAGATCCTTCTTAGTCCATGTTTTCAAGAGCCATATAATGTTGGTTTTCCCACTGGTGGTGATAACCGATTGTTTGGCTAAGGTAGTCTGTCTCAAATCTCTGTAGACTGCAAAGTTACTGTTTTCTTCATGTAATAATACTAATTTATTAGGAGATATTTTGAGACTGTATGAATATCTTGTTCCTCGTGACTTTCATCCACTAGTTTCAGCATTAATTGATGATTTGCTAGCTTAATCATTACTTCTATATTGGTAGTTAAGTATATTTTACTATAAAGATGGTCTTTCTTTTCTCCCAGGTATATTATTCATTTACTATAAAGCAATAATTGATTCAAGGATACTCATTTTACTCAAGAAGTTGTAATTTATTAATATCATTATTTATTTGATATCCAAATTACCCAAATATGGTGAGTGGGAACTTCTTTTAATTGGATCCGGAACTTTGTTTATATGTCCTCTTCACTTTTTGAGTACTTCTCAAAAACAAGGTGATTTTAGCTCCCTTATACTTTCCTTGATCAGCCCAAAATAATACTATCAGTTCTCCAGGGATCCCAGGTTCCTTTTAGTTAATGATATGTAAAAACCACTGTGGGCATTGGTTCTGTTGGTGTGTTATTGCTTAAAAGCCCTCTCAGAAGACTGTGTGTGTGTGTGTGTGTGTGTGTGTGTGTAATGCATTAATACTGATTCTTCCAATTCTAATATAAACTCTTCTGGTTGCTTAAGAAATGGGTGTAATTTGGTTTCCCTACAGTGAGAAGCCTCAGTATCATTTTCTTCAATGCCACTCTTGAATAAGCCTAGAGTACACAAAGCAATTACAGAATTGATCATTGTATCACTGGAAAAAGTAAACCAAATATCCAGAGCTCAATTTTTTCATAATCTTTTAAACAAAATTTACATCTGATGAAATGAACAAATCTTAAGTATCCAGTTTGATGAGTTTTGACAAATACAAGCCATAGTCCTATTAATTGTCAAGATCAATCAATTATCAATTATGGGTTCTACTTTGAGTTATAGAGTAGTTTTGTTATGATTTCATTAAAAGTAATCAATAAGTATTTTCAAGAATACTGACTAGAGAAACGTACGGTAACTGTAGACATAGACAAAAACAAACACCACTGACATATATGGAAGATAATCTTGAGCAAACAGTTTAATCACCACTATGCTATACACCAGTTGGCATATACAGTAGGAGAATTACAGAGCTGTGGCATCTATGTGTCTTAAGAGCTGACACTTAGAGTGACCTTAGTTCTGCAGAAAATAAAACATAATTCTTTTATTAAAGAAGTCATTTGACTTAGAAAAATATATATTTGACATCATTTACCATGAAAAACTTGTATAGAATTAAAAACTAATAAAATTCGTCATGTACTCCCATTTAGTAAAAAGATTCATTGACATGTTTACAAGATTAAACTTTTTTATTTTTTAAAAAGATTGTGTGAGACCAACTACATGTGTATTAAATCACATTTTATCTTCTACTGCCAACATTAAAATTTAGCCAACATAAATACTAAAATAAAATCACACAAATGAAATGTATGACAAAAACTATGCTTTCTTACGTTGCTGACAATAGACATTTCAAAAAATTACTTTACAAAATATTTCTTTACATCATCCTTTTAAAGTGTAAGGTCTCTCGGAGCATCTAAAACATATTTAATAATGACAAAATTCAATTTATCTAAAAAATTTTAAAGAACATGGCTTCTAAATGAAACATGGTACATTTATTTAAATTATTTAACAAGTACAGTTCTCCAAGTACCTGTATTGTATAATACAATCTCAACCTTTCATTTTATTCTGCAACATGTCTAGAAAAAAATTTGTAATTTTATATTTCTTACATAGAAATGTTTCACTTTGAGGAACAGAAAGTCAAAGTCGGAATGTATAGAATGGAAAGAGTTTCTAAGCTCAGGGAAACTGGAGTGATCCAAATAATTAAATATTAAAGTTCAATTCTTAAACTGGAAGAGTCAAAATAGTTTTTGTTCAACGTTCATTTTATGTTTTCACGTTAATTATTTCTTGTTACTTCTCCGAAACAGAAAATATCTTACTAAATACATCTCTGAAGGCTTGTTTAACTAGCTGGTTTCTGAGAGTATAAATGAATGGATTCAACATAGGGGCAACTGAAGTATTGAGCGCAGCGACTCCTTTGCTTGAAGTGACTCTTTCATTTGCAGATGGCTTTATGTACATGAATATACAACTACCATAACTGATGGACACAACGATCATGTGAGAAGAGCAGGTAGAAAAGGCTTTTTTCTTTTGCTGAACTGAAGGGACTTTTAGAATAGTTTTGATGATGCAAGAGTAAGAAAGGATTACTAATAACAATGAGACAATAATGATCATCACAGCTGAGAAAAAAGCAATCAGTTCTAGTAAATGTGTGTCTGAGCAAGAAAGTTGCAGGACAGGAGAAATGTCACAAATGAAATGATCAATATTTGAGGCACAGAAATCCAGGTTAAGAGCCAAAATCATTGGAGGGAAAACGACCAGGAATCCAGTTGCCCTTTATAGATTTTGGATACTAACCCTTTATCAGATATGTCATTTGCAAATATCTTCTCTTTTAGTTTTGTTGATTGTTTCCTTTGCTGTGCAGAAGGTTTTTATCTTGATGAACTCCCAATAGTTCTTTTTTGCCTTTGTTTCCTTTGCCTTTGGAGACATGTCTAGCAAGGAGTTGCTACATCCGAGGTGGAAGAGGTTGCTGCCTATGTTCTCCTCTAGGATTTTGATGGATTCCTGTCTCATATTTACATCTTTCATCCATTTTGAGTCTGTTTTTGTGTATGGTGTAATGAAATGGTCCAGTTTCATTATTCTGCATGTGGTTGTCCCATTTTCCCAACACCATTTGTTGAAAAGACTCTTTCTTCCACTGGATATTCTTTCCTGCTTTGTCAAAGATTAGTTGACCATAGAGTTGAGGGTCCATTTATGGGCTCTTTATTCTTTCCATTTATCTATGTGTCTGTTTTGTGCCAGTACTATGCCACTCTGTCTCTCTCTCTTTAAAATAAATAAATAAAAATATTTAAAAAAAAGATAATTGCTTAAAATAGCTATGGTACCTGTAAAATTTCATTTTAATTCTCCTTTCTCTAGGAATTTACTTATTAGATAAGCCTTTCCTTTTCTAATTAAACATTTTATTGAAAATAAATGTATTAAGAAAATCTCTTTATAATATCTGAGCAAACAATTTTGATATGGAGTTAGATTTAAAATCTAAAGCTTTAGACTATAACTTTTCTAGAACTATTTTATCTTGTTTTATCCACTAATATTGTATTTAATTTCATGCAGGCTTATACCATTCCTGTTAATTCACTCTCTTGCACACGGTCTATATGCAATGTTCTCGTACCTCTATCACTTTCTCTCTGCTGGTTTCAATTCTGGCTGCTCTGTGGCTTGTTTGTCTGAGATGAATGGGAAATCAGTCAGTTTAGATGCTCACATTTAATTTTTTTCCCCAGCTTTTTGCTTAGCAGCCTATCACCCTGTGTTTCTAGATGAAGAACTAGCACAGTGACTGGAACATAAGCCCTGTCTGTCTTTGATTCCCTGTGATTCCTGTAAACTGAAAAGCACAGCCACCAAGGACATCAGCTATGCAAGCTAGTTAGTTAACACATTCTATCATGTCATCTCACCTTTCAATCTCCTCTGCTAACAAGACAAGGATTTCCATAAAGTAGGCTGGCTATCCTGAAGTTAGGGTTCTAAAGGCTATTAGGTCTTCCAGTCCAATCTGCAATTTTTTATATTCCTTTCCAGAACTACATTTTTTATTGAGGTAACATTTACATAACATAAAATGCACCATTTTAACTGTTTCACTGTGTGCAGTTCAGTGGCTAGTCATATATTCACACAGTTGTGCAATCATCACCATTATCTACTTTCATAGCATTGTCATCACCTCAGGAAGAAACTCCATATCTATCAAGCAGTGATTCCCTGTCACTTCCTTCCTCCAGCCCCTGGCAACCATTGATATGCTTTCTGTCTCCAGGATTTGACTATTCTAGACATTTCATATAAGTGGAATCATAGAATATATGCTGCCTTTTGTGACTACCTTCTTTTACTTAGCATAATGTATTCAAGGTTTATGCATGTTGTTGAATCTATCAGTAAGTACTTCATTCTTTTTTGCATATAAATAATATTCCATTGCATAGATATACCACCTGTGTTTATCCAATCATCAGCTGATGGACATTTAGGTTGTTTCCACTTGGGCACTATTATGAACAATGCTGTTATGAACATTCATCTATAAATTTTTGTTTGAATAATAGAATATCTAGATGTGCTTTCTAATATTTAAAATTGCTGGTGATGTTATTAGAGGGGCATAAAAAATTGGAGGGTTGATCATATACATTGTGTTCTAAGCCAGGAAAATCACATTAGAGGTAGAAATATAAATGAATCATATTTTATTTGAAATGCATTCTTATGCCTAATATCAGAAAAACTTAGAAAAGAAATTTATAATTAAAATATTGTTGCTACATAACATTATCATCATTATGTGCTCTTAAAATTACCCAATATCCAAAAGGGATTTAATTAATAAGGGCTAATTTAATAATAGTTTCACATTAAAAGGAGAATATGACCGGTCCATCCCATAGTCTCTCATGCTTCATTCCCCCTTCTGAATACCCCCCCTTTCTTTATCCCTTTCTTCCCCTACCGATCTTCCTAGTTCTTATGTTCCATAGATGAGAGAAACCATATGATAATTGTCTTTCCCTGCTTGACTTATTTTACTTAGCATTATCTCCTCCAGTGCCGTCCATGTTGCAGCAAATGTTGAGAACTTGTTCTTTCTGATGGCTGAGTAAGATTCCATTGTATATATGGACCACAACTTCTTAATCCAGTCATCTGTTGAAGGGCATCTCGGTTCCTTCCACGATTTGGCTATTGTGGACAATGCTGCTATGAACATTGGGGTGCATATGGCCCTTCTCTTCACTACGTCTGTATCTTGGGGGTAAATACCCAGTAGTGCAATGGCTGGGTCATAGGGTAGCTCAATTTTTCACTTTTTAAGGGACCTCCACACTGTTTTCCAGAGTGGCTGTACCAACTTGCATTCCCACCAACAATGTAGGAGGGATCCCCTTTCTCCACATCCTCTCCAGCAATTGTTGTTTCTTGCCTTGTCAATTTTTGCCATTCTGACTGGCATAAGGTGGTATCTCAGTGTGGTTTTGATTTGAATTTCCCTGATGGCTAATGATTTTGAACATTTTTTCATGTGTCTGTTAGCCATTTGTATGTCTTCATTGGAAAAGTGCCTGTTCATATCTTCTGCCCATTTAATGATTTGTTTATTTGTTTCTTGTGTATTGAGTTTGAGAAGTTCTTTGTAGATCTTGGATACCAGTCCTTTATCTGTAGTATGATTTGCAAATATATTCTCCCATTCCATGGGCTGCCTCTTAATTTTTTTGACTGTTTCCTTGGCTGTGCAGAAGCTTTTTATCTTGATGAAGTCCCACAAGTTCATTTTATCTTTTGTTTCTCTTGCCTTTGGAGATGTGTCATGAAAAAGGTTGCTTTGGCCGATGTCGTAGAGGTTGCTGCCTATGTTCTGCTCTAGGATTTTGATGGATTCCTGTCTCACGTCGAGGTCTTTCATCCATTTGGAGTTTATCTTTGTGTATGGTGTGAGAGAGTGGTCAAGTTTCATTCTTTTGCATGTAGCTGTCCAATTTTCCCAGCACCATTTATTGAAGAGACTGTCTTTTCTCCACTGGATGTTTTTTCCTGCTTTATCAAAGATTAGTTGCCCAAAGAGCTGAGGGGCTATTTCTGGGTTCTGTATTCTATTCCATTTGTCTATGTATCTGTTTTTGTGCCAGTACCATGCTGTCTTTGTGATCACAGCTTTGTAGTACAGCTCGAAATCCGGCATTGTGATGCCCCGGCTTTATTTTTCCTTTTCTACAGTTCCTTGGCGATTCGGGGCCTTTTCTGGTTCCATACAAATTTAAGGACTATTTGTTCCAGTTCTTTGAAAAATGTCATCAGTATTTTGATCGGGATAGCATTGAAAGTGTAGATTGCTCTGGGTAGCATGGACATTTTAACTATGTTAATTCTCCTGATCCCTGAGCATGGAATATTTTTCCATATTTTTGTGTCTTTTTCAATGTCTTTCAAGAACGATTTATAGTTTCTAGAATATAGATCCTTTACATCTCTGGTTAAGTTAATTCTAAGGTAACGTATGGTTTTGTGGTGCTATTGTAAATGGGATGGATTCCCTAATTTCTCTTTCTTTAGTCTCGTTATTTGTGTATAGAAATGCAACTGATTTCTGAGCATTGATTTTGAATCCCGCCACATTACTGAATTGCTCTATAACTTCTAATAGTTTGGGAGTGGCTTCTTTTGGGTTTTCCATATAGAGTATCATGTCATCTGAGAAGAGAGACATTTTGACTTCTTCTTTGCCGATTTGGATACCTTTTTGTTGTCTGATTGCTGTTGCAAGGACTTCTAGTACTATGTTGAATAATAGTGGCGAGAGTGGGCATCCTTGTCATGTTCCTGATAAGGGAAAGGCTTCCAGCATTTCCCCATTGAGAATGATATTTGCTGTAGGCTTTTCATAGATGGTTTTTATGAAATTGAGGAATGTACCCTCTATCCCTACACTCTGAAGGGTTTTAATCAGGAAAGGATGCTGTATTTTGTCAAATGCTTTTTCTGCATCAATTGACAGGATCATATGGTTCCTGAGTTTTTTCTTATTGATATGATGTATCACGCTGATCGATTTGCGAATGTTGAGCCATGCTTGCATCCCAGGTATGAATCCCACTTGGTCATGATGAATAATCCTTTTAATGTACTGTTGGATTCTATTAGCCAGGATGTTGTTGAGGATTTAGGCGTCCATATTCATTAGGGATATCTGTCTGTAATTCTCCTTTTTGATGGGGTCTTTGCCTTGACTGGTGATGGGTAGTAAGGAGGGCACAGCGTATTGCATGGTGCACTGGGTGTTATACGCAACTAATGAATCATTGAACTTACACCAGACACCAGGGATGTAGTGTATGGTGACTAACATAATGTAATAAAAATATTAAAATAAAAAAATAAAATAAAAGAATATGATAAGTGATAACATCAATCAATGTAAGATCATAATGTTGACCGATGGAAAATAAAGCATCATTTCTTAAAGTTATGAAAATGTTTGAGCACAGGTAAAATCATCCATATGTGGTGCAAAATGCAAGCTTCTTAATAAATACAAAATACTAGGTTTCAATAAACTAATAATATTCTAACATTGTGTATGAACATGAAATTCTAGAAACTTAATGAATCCATTATTAGGGCATTTAATAGCTTTTAGTCATTTGTAAATCAAGGACTCTCAAATGAGGAAATGATTTGATAATTTTAAGGACAGTCCATATTTTGTCATGACCCCTCTTAAGGCAAATCCACAATGAGTCATATTATAATTGAAAATAATTGTTTCAGTCAGTCCGTTTTTGTAACATTTTTGTGAATTAAACTTAAGACATGTTCCAAAATAGTTACATGAAGTAAGAAACAAAAACAAAAACAACAAAAAATAAAATAAAAATAATACAAGTCCTACATATGCCACTTTATCCAGTTACAGTTGTTTACATTTGTATGATTTGTTTCATCATTCTCAGTCTCTCTCTCTCTACATATATATACATGCATGTACTTTTATATTCTATATATTCTTACATTAAAACATATATATACGTTATAGTATTGTCATCTCCCACACTTTCAATCTCCTCTGCTAGCATTATATATACTCATATATGTATATACTTTCTAAACCATTTGATAATAAGTTGGACATTGTTTCTCTTTATCCATTTCAGAGCACTAAATTTCCTAATAAGATCATTATGTTATATAACCAAAAGTGTAATGATTAAAATTAGAAAATCTGTCATTGATATATTATCTAATCCTATTAGTCCATATTAAAATTTTATAAATTTTTCCAAGTGATGTCTTTTACATCTTTCTGTCCCCCCAGATCAAGAATGCATGATTATACACTGCATTTAGTTCTCATTTCTGTTTAGCTCTGTTAATCTCACAGCTCCTCAGCGTATATTTCCCCTTATTGTCTTGAGATTTTGAAGAAGACATGTTACTCAAGCTCATCGATTTTTGTTTCAAGGTTAAATTAGGGGTGTATTTTTGTTTTTGCTTTTGGAATAAAACAGAAGTTTGATGATAAGATCCTTCTTAGTCCATGTTTTCAAAAGAGCCATATAATGCTGGTTTTTCCCACTGGTGGTGATAACCCGATTGTTTGAGCTAAGGGATAGTCTGTCTCAAATCTCTGTAGACTGCAAAGTTACTGTTTTCTTCATGTAATAATACTAATTTATTAGGAGATATTTGAGACTGATATGAATATCTTGTTCCCTCGGACTTTCATCCACTAGTTTCAGCATTAATTGATGATTTGCTAGCTTAATCATTACTTCTATATTGGTAGTTAAGTATATTTTACTATAAAGATGGTCTTTCTTTTCCCAGGCGTATATTATTCATTTACTATAAAAGCAATAATTGATTCAAGGATACTCATTTACTCAAGAAGTTGTAATTTATTAATATCATTATTTATTTGATATCCAAATTACCCAAATATGGTGAGTGGGAACTTCTTTTAATTGATCCGGAACTTTGTTACTATATGTCCTCTTTCACTTTTGAGTACTTCTCAAAAACAAGGTATATTTAGCTCCCTTTTATACTTTCCTTGATCAGCCCAAAATAATACTATCAGTTCTCCAGGGATCCCAGGTTCCTTTTAGTTAATGATATAAAACCATGTGTAAGGCATTGGTTCTGTTGAGTGTGTTATTGCTTAAGCCTCTCAGAAGACTGTGTGTGTGTGTGTGTGTGTGTGTGTGTGTGTAATGCATTAATACTCGATTGCTTCAATTCTAATATAAACCTCTTCAGGTTGCTTAGAAAATGGGTGTAATTTGGTTTCCCTACAGTAGAAGCCTCAGTATCATTTTCTTCTTAATGCCACTCTTGAATAAGCCTAGAGTACACAAAGCAATTACAGAATTTATCATTGTATCACTGGAAAAAGTAAACCAAATATCCAGAGCTCAATTTTTTCATAATCTTTTAAACAAAATTTACATCTGATGAAATGAACAAATCTTAAGTATCCAGTTTGATGAGTTTTGACAAATACAAGCCATAGTCCTATTAATTGTCAAGATCAATCAATTATCAATTATGGGTTCTATCTTTAGTTATAGTAGTTTTTGTTATGATTTCATTAAAAGTAATCAATAAGTATTTTCAAGAGTATGACTAGAGAAACGATCACGGTAACTGTAGAGCATAGACAAAACAAACACCACTGACATATATGGAAGTGCAATCTTGAGCAAACAGTTAATCACCACTAATGCTATACACCATGTTGGCATATACAGGTAGGAGAATTACAGAGCTGCGGCATCTATGCCAATGCTCCTATAGAGCTGACACTTGAAGTGACCTTTTAGTTCTGCAGAAAATAAAACATAATTCTTTTATTAAAGAAGTCATTTGACTTAGAAAAAAATATATATTCTGACATCATTTACCATGACTTGTATAATTAAAAACTAATAAATACTCATGTACTCCCATTTAGTAAAAGATTCATTGACATGTTTACAAGATTAAACTTTTTATTTTTTAAAAGATTGTGTGAGACCAACTACATGTGTATAAATCATTTTATCTTCTACACTGCCAACATTAAGAAATTTAGCCAACATAAATACTAAAATAAAATCACACAAATGAAATGTAGACAAAAACTATCTTTCTTACGTTAGCTGACAATAGACATTTCAAAAAATTGACTTTACAAAATATTTCTTTACATCATCCTTTAATTAAAGTGTAAGGTCTCCGGAGCATCTAAAAACATATCTTTAATAATGACAAAATTCAGATTTATCTAAAAATTCTTAAAGAACATGGCTCTAAATGAAACATGGTACATTTATTTGAAATTATTTAAGCAAGAGTACAGTTCTCCAAGTACCTGTATTGTTATAATACAATCTCAACCTTTCATTTATTATTCTGCAACATGTCTAGAAAAAAATTTGTAATTTTATATTTCTTACATAGAAATGTTTCACTTTGAGGAACAGAAAGTCAAAGTCGGAATGTATAGAATGGAAAGAGTTTCTAAGCTCAGGGAAACTGGAGTGATCCAAATAATTAAATATTAAAGTTCAATTCTTAAACTGGAAGAGTCAAAATAGTTTTTATTCACTGTTCTTTTTATGTTTTCATGATAATTATTTCAACAGACAGTATTATTTATCCAAAGCGGAAAGTATCTTACTAAATACATCTCTGAAGGCTTGTTTAACTAGCTGGTTTCTGAGAGTATAAATGAATGGATTCAACATAGGGGGCAACTGAAGTATTAGCGCAGCGACTCCTTTGCCAAGTGACTCTTTCATTTGCAGATGGCTTTATGTACATGAATATACAACTACCATAAGTGATGGATACTAACAATCATGTGAGAAGAGCAGGTAGAAAAGGCTTTTTCTTTTTGCTGAACTGAAGGGACTTTAGGATAGTCTTAATGATGCAAGAGTAAGAAAGGATTACTAATAACAATGAGACAATAATGATCATCACAGCTGAGAAAAAACAATCAGTTCTAGTAAATGTGTGTCTGAGCAAGAAAGTTGCAGGACAGGAGAAATGTCACAAATGAAATGATCAATGGTATTTGAAGCACAGAAATCCAGGTTAAGACCCAAAGTCATTGGAGGGAAAACGACCAGGAATCCAGTTGCCCAAGAACTGAGTACAATCTGATGACAAATTCTGCTGCTCATGATGGATGTAATGCAAAGGTTTGCAGATGGCAACGTAACGATCATAGGACATATAGCTGCCGGAAGGAAAAGATTCTGTAACCCCCAAGAATATGTAAAAAAATAACTGAGCTATACAGCCATTATAGGAAATGGCTTTTTCTCTGGTTACAATGGTGATTAGGAATCTGGGGATGCAAACACTTGTGAATAAAATTTCCAGGAAAGAGAAATTACGGAGGAAGAAATACATTGGGATCTTGAGATGAGAATCCAGGAGAGTAAGGGCAATGATGGTTAGTTTCTATCATACTAAAGATGTAATTTAGAAGTAGAAATAAGAAAATTACAATCTGTAACTGAGAATTATCTGTCAGTCCCAGAAGGATAAACTCTATATGTTTTGTATGGTTCTTCATTTCTCTTTTGTGATTTCAAACAAATTCTAGGAATAAAAAGGTACAATAATAAGAAACTGCATGAGTAGCTTTATATCCGGGAAATGATATACAAAAGGATCTATATTCACATATATGCCCATATATAGGAAGATATTCCATGGGGTTGAAGATATGATCTAGACCCATGCAACAGACAGTATTTTTAAAAAGCACAATAGAAGTCAACTCAGTTTTAAGAAATGACCTGCAAAATCGTAACAGTATATTTTTTTCACTGTTACTTAACAAACTTCTACCTCAATGTAACTAATTTCAAAATTTGTTCATTTCTTAAATAAATTAGATATTGATTCCAGATTCAAAAAATAATCATCATTTTAATTATTATTTCATCAAAATAAAACATGCCAGTATAATGAATAAGACCACGTTAAATTCTGAAATTTTGGATTTGTATAAAAGTGGCATTTGTTTAGAGCCCCATATAGCTCCTCTTGCAAGTTTTCTATGATCTACTGATGAAGACAGAAAATGATAACAGAAAAAGAGTGGGAGAGTGTAACACCACAACGAAATAAATACTAGTTGAATCTAGAAAAAGTTGAAACAACATAAAGCAGATATAACCACATTTACAAAAATGGAGTACTGGATCTGAGCAAGAACATATTAATGGCTACTGAGGAAATAGGACAATCCACTCTTAAGACTGAAGTTTCGATGGGTCTTTCGTCGTTTAAGAATGAAAATTTAAAGACTATCTTCCCCCCAAAATAATATCCAAAATAATGAAAGTATTATAACAGAAAGTTCAGTAATGTGAAAAAACGTTTTCCTTGAAAAAGGAACAAGATGTTTATAATATATAAGGGAATATTTACCTTTCTCAAAAGGTAATTCAATTTTCATATTACATATAGGCTATATGTCATGGCATAGTTTGAAAAGTAGAAAACAATCTATCTAGGGAGGAGTTAAGATGGCGGAGGAGTAGGAGACACCGTTTTCAGCCGGTCCTCCGAGTCGAGCTGGATAGGTACCAGACCAGCCTAAACAACCACGGAACCAGCCTGAGACGCAGGAGGACGCATCTGGATCTCTACAAATGAACATCTCCAGCGCTGAGTATTGAGGTACGAAGCGGGGAGCCATGAAACTGTGCACAGATATCGGAAGATAAACGGAAGGGGGAGGGGGCCGCCGCGTTCGGGTGCCGGGAAGCGGCAGCCACTTGCACGGGAGAGCGGGCGGGGCTCGCGGACGGCACCCGCAAAGCAGCAGACTGAGACCGTGAGCTGGGTGCGCGCGCCACCAGGCATCTCGCGGAACACCGGAATCCCGGTGCGCTCACTGCATCCAGACTGAGACCGGGAGATCCGGGAGCGCGCGGGGCGGCTGGCGGCTGGCGGCATTAGAAACACAAGGACAGAGACGCGCCGGCCCTGGAAGTGAGGGCTGGGACGCTGGGGCGCGACACCCGGACGCTGCAGGGTTGAGCAGCACCAACAGAAACAGAGTTAAAGTGGCCAGAACATTAGTAGAGAACGGGCTGCAATCCCTCTGTTCTGACAGAGGCTGAAATTTCCGCTGCTGCTCTGACTCCTCAGAAGAGGCACAGCAAACCACCAGGGAAAGCCGCAGAGAACAAAAAGCCTGGAAATACCCGCTCAGGAGTGCCCATCCCCATCCGCAGGGGACACGGAGACTCTACCCAAACAGGGCTGCCTGAGTATCGGCGCGCAGGCCCTCCCCAGAAGGCAGGCTGAAAAATCAAGAAGCCCACAACCCGAGGCGCCGGGGTGGCGCGAGTCATTGAGCGCCCCGCCTCGGCTTAGGGCGTGATCCCGGCGTTCGGAAAGGAGTCCCTCATCGGGCTCCTCCGCTGGGAGCCTGCTTCTTCCTCTCCCACTCCCCTGCTTCTGTTCCTCTTCGCTGGTTGGCTGCCACATAAAAATAAATAAAATAAAGAAGAAGCCCACATCCCTAAGATCCCTATAAAACAAGGGACGGCCTGGGACCCAGTCAATAATTTGGGCTCTGGAAACCCCGCAACCTCTCTTCATCAGAATGACAGAAGGAGAAGCCCCCAGCAAAGAAAAGACAGTGATTCTGTGGCCTCTGCCACAGAAGTAACGGATATGGATGTAACCAAAATTATCAGAAATGGAATTTAGAGTAATGGTCAAAATGATGAGTAGAATTGAAAAAACTATTAACGAAAGGTTACTGAGAATATAGAATCCCTAAGGACAGAAATGAGAGCGAATCTGGACAGAAATTAAAAATTCTATGAGCCAAATGCAGGCAAAACTAGAGGCTCTGACGGCCAGGGTCGCAGAAGCAAGAGGAAAGGGTTAGTGAATTGGAGGATGGGTTAATAGAGGAAAAATGAAAATAGAAGATGGTCTTAAAAAATCACGCCCCTGAATGTAGGTTACGGAGATTACTGACTCAATGAAACGATCCAATGTTGGAATCATCGGCATCCCCGAGGGTTGGAGAAAACAGAGGTCTAGAAGAGATATTTGAACAAATTGTAGCTGAAAACTTCCCTAATCTAGCAAGGGAAACAAACATTCGTGTCCAAGAGGCAGAGAGGACCCCTCCCAAGCTCAACCATGACAAACCTATGCCACGTCACGTCATAGTGCATTTCGCAAATATTAGATGCAAGGATACAGTATTGAAAGCGGCCAGGGCAAAGAAATTTCTCATGTACCAAGGCAAAAGCATCAGAATTACGTCAGACCTGTCTACACAGACCTGGAATGAGAGAAAGGGTTGGGGGAGCATATTTAAAGCTCTTTCAGGGAAAAACATGCAGCCAAGGATCCTTTATCCAGCAAGGCTGTCATTCAAAATTGATGGAGAAATAAAGACATTTCAGAATCGCCAGTCACTAACCAATTTTGTAACCATGAAACCAGCCCTACAGGAGATATTACGGGGGGTTCTATAAAAGTAAAAAGGCCCCAAGAGTGATACAGAACAGAAAGTCACAGCCAATACAAACAAAGACTTTACTGGCAACATGGCAACATTAAAATCATATCTCTCAGTAATCAGTCTTAATGTAAATGGTTTGAACCATCCCATAAACGCCACAGGGTTGCAGATTGGATAAAAAGAAATGACCCATCCATTTGCTGTCTACAAGAGACTCATTTCAAACCCAAAGATGCATTCAGACTGAGAGTAGGATGGAGTACCATCTTTCACGCAAATGGACCCTCAAGAAAGCTGATGTAGCAATTCTCATATCAGATAAATTGATTTTAAACTACAGACTATAGTTAGAGACGCAGCAGGGCACTATATTATTCTTAAGGGAAGTATTCAACAAGTGGATATGACAATTATAAATATATATGCCCCCAACAGGAGCAGCAAGATACACAAGCCAACTCTTAACCAGAATAAAGAGACATATAAATAAAAATACATTAATAGTAGGGGACCTCAACACTCCACTATCAGAAATAGACAGAACACCCTGGCAAAAACTAAGCAAAGAATCAAAGGCTTTGAATGCCATACTCGACGAGTTGGACCTCATAGATATATATAGAACACTACACCCCAAAACCAAAGAATACTCATTCTATTCTAATGCCCATGGAACATTCTCAATATGATTCTGGGACACAAAACAGGTCTCAACCGATACCAAAAGATTGAAATTATCCCCTGCATATTCTCAGACCACAACGCCCTGAAATTGGAACTCAACCACAAGGAAAAATTTGGAAGAAACTCAAACACTTGGAGACTAAGAACCATCCTGCTCAGGAATGACTTGATAAACCAGGAAATCAAAAATCAAATTAAACAATTTATGGAGACCAATGAGAATGAAAATACAACAGTCCAAAACCTATGGGATACTACAAAGGCAGTCCTAAGGGGAAATACATAGCCATCCAAGCCTCACTCAAAAGAATAGAAAAATCTAAAATGCAGTTTTTATATTCTCACCTCAAGAAGCTGGAACAGCAACAGAGGGACAGGCCTAATCCAGCACGAGGAAGAGTTGACCAAAATTAGAGCTGAAATCAATCAAGCAGAAACCAGAAGTACAGTAGAGCAGATCAACAGGACTAGAAGCTGGTTCTTTGAGAGAATCAATAAAATTGACAGACCACTGGCAAGACTTATCCAAAAGAAAAGAGAAAGGACCCAGATTATTAAAATTATGAATGAAAAAGGAGAGGTCCGACAACACCATTGAAATTGGAAGGATTATTAGAAATTTTTATCAACAGCTATATGCCAATAAATCAAGCAATCTGGAAGAGATGGAATCCTTCCTGGAAACCTATAAACTACCAAGATTGAAACCGGAAGAAATTGATTCCTTAAACAGGCCAATTAATTATGAAGAAATTGAGTCAGTGATAAGCAACCTTCCAAATAACAAACTCCAGGCCCGGACGGTTTTCCTGGGGAATTCTACCAAACATTCAAAGAAGAAATAATACCTATTCTCCTAAAGCTATTTCAAAAATAGAAGCAGAAGGAAAGCTACCAAACTATTCTATGAGGCCAATATTACCTTGATCCCCAAACCAGGCAAAGACCCCCTCAAAAAGGAGAATTACAGACCGATTTCCCTAATGAATATGGACGCCAAAATCCTCAACAAGATACTTGCTAATAGAATCCAACAGTACATTAAAAGGATTATCCATCACGATCAAGTGGGATTCATACATCGGGATGCAAGCGTGGTTCAATATTAGCAAATCAATCAGCGTGATACATCATATCAACAAGAAAAGACTCAGGAACCATATGATCCTCTCAATCGATGCCGAAAAGCATTTGACAAAATACAGCATCCTTTCCTGATTAAAACCCTTCAGAGTGTAGGAATAGAAGGCTATTTCTCAATCTCATAAAAGCCATCTATGAAAAGCCTACTGCAAATATTATTCTCAATGGGGAAAAGCTGGAAGCCTTTCCCTTAAGATCAGGAACACGACAAGGATGCCCACTCTCGCCACTATTATTCAACATAGTACTAGAAGTCCTTGCAACAGCAATCAGATGACAAAAAGGGATTAAAGGTATTCAAATTGGCAAAGAAGAAGTCAAAATGTCTCTCTTTGCAGATGACATGATACTCTATATGGAAAACCCAAAAGAAGCCACTCCCAAACTATTAGAAGTTATAGAGCAATCTTAGTAATTGCAGGATACAAAATAAATGCTCGAAATCAGTTGCATTTCTATACACGAATAACGAGACCGAAGAAAGAGAAATTAGGAATCCATCCCATTTACAATAGCACCAAAAACCATACGTTACTTGGAATTAACTTAACCAGAGACGTAAAGGACCTATATTCTAGAAACTATAAATCACTCTTAAAAGACATTGAGGAAGACATAAAAAGATGGAAAGATATTCCATGCTCATGGATCAGAAGAATTAACATATAAAAATGTCCATGCTACCCAGAGCTATCTACACTTTCAATGCTATCCCGATCAAAATACCAAGGACATTTTTCAAAGAACTGGAACAAACAGTCCTTAAATTTGTATGGAAACAGAAAAGGCCCCGAATCTCCAAGGAACTGTTGAAAAGGAAAAACAAAGCTGGGGGCATCACAATACCGGATTTTGAGCTGTACTACAAAGCTGTGATCACAAAGACAGCATGGTACTGGCACAAAAACAGACACATAGACACGAACAGAATAGAGAACCCAGAAATGGACCCTCGGCTCTTTGGGCAACTAATCTTTGACAAAGCAGGAAAAACATCCGGTGGGAAAAAGACAGTCTCTTCAATAAATGGTGCTGGGAAAATTGGACAGCTACATGCAAGAGAATGAAACTTGACCACTATCTCACACCATACACAAAAATAAACTCCAAATGGATGAAAGACCTCGATGTGAGACAGGAATCCATCAAAATTTAGAGGAGAACATAGGCAACAACCTCTGACATCGGCCAAAGAACCTTTTTCATGACACATCCCAAAGGCAAGAGAAACAAAAGATAAAATGAATTTATGGGACCTCATCAAGATTAAAAGTTTCTGCACATCCAAGGAAACAGTCAGAAAAACTAAGAGGCAGCCACCGAATGGGAGAATATATTTGCAACTGACACTACAGATAAAGGACTGGTATCCAAGATCTACAAAGAACTTCTCAAGCTCAATACACGAGAAACAAATAAACAAATCAAAAAATGGGCAGAAGATATGAACAGACACTTTTCCAATGAAGACATACAAATGGCTAACAGACACATGAAAAATGTTCAAAATCATTAGCCATCAAGGAAATTCAAATCAAAACCACACTGAGATACCACCTTACGCCAGTTAGAATGGCAAAATAGACAAGGCAAGAAACAACAATTGTTGGAGAGGATGTGGAGAAAGGGGATCCCTCCCACATTGTTGGTGGGAATGCAAGTTGGTACAGCCACTCTGGAAAACAGTGTGGAGGTCCCTTAAAAAGTTAAAAATTGAGTACCCTATGATCCAGCCATTGCACCACTGGGTATTTACCCCAAAGATACAGACGTAGTGAAGAGAAGGGCCATATGCACCCCAATGTTCATAGCAGCAATGTCCACATAAGCTAAATTGGGAAGGAGCCGAGATGCCCTTCAACAGATGACTGGATTAAGAAGTTGTGGTCCATATATACAATGGAATATTACTCAGCTATCAGAAAGAACGAGTTCTCAACATTTGCTACAACATGGACAGCACTGGAGGAGATAATGCTAAGTGAAATAAGTCAAGCAGAGAAAGACAATTCTTATATGATTTCTCTCATCTATGGAACATAAGAACTAGGATGATCGGTAGGGAAGAAAGGGATAAAGAAAGGGGGTAATCAGAAGGGGGAATGAAACATGAGAGACTATGGACTATGAGAAACAAACTGAGGACTTCAGAGGGGAGGGGTGGGGAGTGGATAGACCGAGGGGTGTGCTGGTGCATGTGTTATACACACCACGAATCACCTGACTCAGCACACGGACCGGATGTAGTGGTGATAACACTAAATAAAAAACAAAAAAAAAAAAAGAAAACAATCTATCTAGAAATAAGCAATTCTTTATTTTTTTATTTTTATTTTTATAATGATTTTATTATATTATGTTAGTCACCATACAGTACATCCCCTGTTTCAATGTAAGGCTCGATGATTCGTTAGTTGTGTATATCACCCAGTGCACCATGCAATATGTGCCCTCCTTACTACCATCACCGGCCTATCCCATTCTCCCACCCCCTCCCTCTGTAATCCTCAGTAGAAATAAGCAATTCTTTAAATAATTTTAGTCATTCAGATAATTACAGTTTTAAGTCATTTAAAATATTCTGAATGTATTTTTAGATACAAAATTTCAGAAAAGTTTATATAAACTGACACTTTTTTAATAAATGTCTGAATCTGATATGTGAAGGTATGATTTCTGCAAATACATAAAATAAATTACTTTTTAATAATTTTTTTGTTATATTAGTCACCATACAGTAGATCCCAGTTTTTCATGCAATGTTCCATGATTCGTTATTTGCATATAACACCCAGTGCACCATGCCATACGTGCCCTCCTTAAACCCATCACTGGCCTATCCCTTACCCACCCCCTCCCTGAAGCCCTGTTTGTTTCCCAGAGTCTTTCAATGAGTTGTTAAATTATAGGGCATTTATATTTTTCATTAAAAATTCAGTCATTCGTAATAATAACCTACCAAAGAAATTATGCAATGAAATATGTTTTCTTTAACTCTTTAACTTATTATTTTATAAAAACAAAATAAAAACGATGTGAATTCCAAACACTTATTGGTTATATATTTTAAAGCCATATTTTCAATTGAAATAAATCTAGTTATGCACTTCGTTTTCCTATTAACCTGAGGAATTGTTATCAATTTGCTAAATAAATAAGGTATTCCCAAATAAACATAAGCATGGCAGAGAGAAAAATATATCATACAGTCTATGTTTTCTTTCCTTTAAATAAAAAATATTTAAAGTACACCCTTTTTCATTTTGTCAATCATCTTTGCCTGTTCTGTAGTTGTCTCTTTTTCTTACTGAATACATGATATTTTTCTTTTCTACATGATTTAGCCCCTTACCTCATATACAAATTCACAAACTGCACTAATTATCAATGATAAGTTTTCTTGCTCAAAGTATTAATCAGAATTAGCACTTCCAAAGAGCCTTCTTTCCTATTTAAAAAATGTATTAAAACAGCAAAGCCAATTCTCCAAGAAAAAAAATATCCTCCAACCTTGTTATGTTTGATTGGCTTGTAGAGGTGTTCAAGCACTCTGTTTATCTAGAGAGCACTAGGATAATCCTCCTCCCCACAATTTTGCAGTGCAGTGTCTGGTTTAAACCACTAAAGTATTAGAAATGCAGGTGGAAGTGCATAAATCAAACT
>NW_024424786.1:80565-108258 GCF_017311325.1 Ursus maritimus | reverse complement strand
GTGAGGATGGGGCGCACATCCCGGACGCTGCAGGGTTGAGCAGCACCAACAGAAACAGAGTTAAAGTGGCCAGAACATTAGTAGAGAACGGGCTGCAATCCCTCTGTTCGTGACAGAGGCTGAAATTTGGCCGCTGCTGCTCTGACTCTCAGAAGAGGCACAGCAAACCACCAGGGAAAGCCAGAGAACAAAAAGCCTGGAAATACCCGCTCAGGAGTGCCCATCCCCTCGCAGGGGACACGGAGACTCTACCCAAACAGGGCTGCCTGAGTATCGGCGCGGCAGGCCCTCCCCAGAAGGCAGGCTGAAAATCAAGAAGCTCACAACCGAGGCGCCGGTGGCGCAGTCATTGAGCGCCTGCCTCGGCTTAGGGCGTGATCCCGCGTTCCGGAAAGGAGTCCCTCATCGGGCCCTCCGCTGGGAGCCTGCTTCTTCCTCTCCCACTCCCTGCTTCTGTTCCCTCTCGCTGGTTGGCTCCACATAAATAAATAAATAAAATCTTTAAAGAAGAAGCCCACATCCCTAAGATCCCTATAAAACAAGGGGCACGCCTGGGACCCAGTCAATAATTTGGGCTCTGGAAACCCGCAACCTCTCTTCATCAGAATGACAGAAGGAGAAGCCCCCCAGCAAAGAAAAGAAGTGATTCTGTGGCCTCTGCCACAGAAGTAACTAGTGGATATGGATGTAACCAAAATTATCAGAAATGGAATTTAGAGTAATGGTCAAAATGATGAGTAGAATTGAAAAAACTATTAACGAAAGGTTACTGAGAATATAGAATCCCTAAGGACAGAAATGAGAGCGAATCTGGACAGAAATTAAAAATTCTTATGAGCCAAATGCAGGCAAACTAGAGGCTCTGACGGCCAGGGTCGCAGAAGCAAGAGGAAAGGGTTAGTGAATTGGAGGATGGGTTAATAGAGGAAAAATGAAAATAGAAGATGGTCTTAAAAAACCACCCCTAATGTAGGCTGGAGATTACTGACTCAATGAAACGATCCAATGTTGGAATCATCGGCATCCCCGAGGGGGTGGAGAGAGGTCTAGAAGAGATATTTGAACAAATTGTAGCTGAAAACTTCCCTAATCTAGCAAGGGAAACAAACATTCGTGTCCAAGAAGCAGAGAAACCCTCCCAAGCTCAACCATGACAAACCTATGCCACACGCACGCTATAGTGCATTTCCGCAAATATTAGATGCAAGGATAAAGTATTGAAAGCGGCCAGGGCAAAGAAATTCTCATGTACCAAGGCAAAAGCATCGAATTACGTCAGACCTGTCTACACAGACCTGGATGAGAGAAAGGGTTGGGGGAGCATATTTAAAGCTCTTTCAGGGAAAAACATGCAGCCAAGGATCCTTTATCCAGCAAGGCTGTCATTCAAAATTGATGGAGAAATAAAGACATTTCAGAATCGCCAGTCACTAACCAATTTTGTAACCATGAAACCAGCCCTACAGGAGATATTACGGGGTTCTATAAAAGTAAAAAGCCCAAGAGTGATACAGAACAGAAAGTCACAGCAATACAAACAAAGACTTTACTGGCAACATGGCAAATTAAAATCATATCTCTCAGTAATCAGTCTTAATGTAAATGGTTGAACATCCCATAAACGCCACAGGGTTGCAGATTGGATAAAAGAAATGACCCATCCATTTGCCGTCTACAAGAGACTCATTTCAAACCCAAAGATGCATTCAGACTGAGAGTAAGGGGATGGAGTACCATCTTTCACAGTGGACCTCAAAGAAAGCTGATGTAGCAATTCTCATATCAGATAAATGATTTTAAACTACAGACTATAGTTAGATGCAGAAGGGCACTATATTATTCTTAGGTATTCAACAAGTGGATATGACAATTATAAATATATATGCCCCCAACAGGAGCAGCAAGATACACAAGCCAACTCTTAACCAGAATAAAGAGACATATAAATAAAAATACATTGTAGGGGACCTCAACACTCCACTATCAGAAATAGACAGAACACCCTGGCAAAAACTAAGCAAAGAATCAAAGGCTTTGAATGCCATACTGACGATTAGACCTCATAGATATATATAGAACACTACACCCCAAACACAAAGAATACTCATTCTATTCTAATCCATGGAACATTCTCAAGAATAGACCATGTTCTGGGGACAAAACAGGTCTCAACCGAT
The DNA here is from genome assembly GCF_017311325.1 of Ursus maritimus. Taxonomy (NCBI): domain Eukaryota; kingdom Metazoa; phylum Chordata; class Mammalia; order Carnivora; family Ursidae; genus Ursus; species Ursus maritimus. The sequence continues at coordinate 106,081 of NW_024424786.1, read as the reverse complement.
ACCAAAAGATTGAAATTATCCCCTATATTCTCAGACCACAACGCCCTGAAATTGGAACTCAACCACAAGGAAAAATTTGGAAGAAACTCAAACACTTGGAGACTAAGAACCATCCTGCTCAGGAATGACTTGATAAACCAGGAAATCAAAAATCAAATTAAACAATTTATGGAGACCAATGAGAATGAAAATACAACAGTCCAAAACCTATGGGATACTGCAAAGGCAGTCCTAAGGGGAAATACATAGCCATCCAAGTCACTCAAAAGAATAGAAAAATCTAAAATGCAGTTTTTATATTCTCACCTCAAGAAGTGGAACAGCAACAGAGGGACAGGCCTAATCCAGCACGAGGAAGCAGTTGACCAAATTAGAGCTGAAATCAATCAAGCAGAAACCAGAAGTACAGTAGAGCAGATCAACAGGACTAGAAGCTGGTTCTTTGAGAGAATCAATAAAATTGAGACCACTGGCAAACTTATCCAAAAGAAAAGAGAAGGACCCAGATTATTAAAATTATGAATGAAAAAGGAGAGGTCATGCGAACACCATTGAAATTGGAAGGATTATTAGAAATTTTTATCAACAGCTATATGCCAATAAACTAAGCAATCTGGAAGAGATGGAATCCTTCCTGGAAACCTATAAACTACCAAGATTGAAACCGGAAGAAATTGATCCTAAACAGGCCAATTAATTATGAAGAAATTGAGTCAGTGATAAGCAACCTTCCAAATAACAAAACTCCAGGCCCGGACGGTTTTCCTGGGGAATTCTACCAAACATTCAAAGAAGAAATAATACCTATTCTCCTAAAGCTATTTCAAAAATAGAAGCAGAAGGAAAGCTACCAAACTCATTCTATGAGGCCAATATTACCTTGATCCCCAAACCAGGCAAAGACCCCTCAAAAAGGAGAATTACAGACCGATTTCCCTAATGAATATGGACGCCAAAATCCTCAACAAGATACTTGCTAATAGAATCCAACAGTACATTAAAAGGATTATCCATCACGATCAAGTGGGATTCATACCTGGGATGCAAGCGTGGTCTCTAGCAAATCAATCAGCGTGATACATCATATCAACAAGAAAAGACTCAGGAACCATATGACTCTCTCAATCGATGCCGAAAAAGCATTTGACAAAATACAGCATCCTTTCCTGATTAAAACCCTTCAGAGTGTAGGAATAGAAGGTACATTTCTCAATCTCATAAAAGCCATCTATGAAAAGCCTACTGCAAATATTACTCAATGGGGAAAAGCTGGAAGCCTTTCCCTTAAGATCAGGAACACGACAAGGATGCCCATCGCCACTATTATTCAACATAGTACTAGAAGTCCTTGCAACAGCAATCAGATGACAAAAGGGATTAAAGGTATTCAAATTGGCAAAGAAGAAGTCAAAATGTCTCTCTTTGCAGATGACATGATACTCTATATGGAAAACCCAAAAGAAGCCACTCCCAAACTATTAGAAGTTATAGAGCAATTCAGTAACGTGGCAGGATACAAAATAAATGCTCAGAAATCAGTTGCATTTCTATACACCAATAACGAGACCGAAGAAAGAGAAATTAGGGAATCCATCCCATTTACAATAGCACCAAAACCATACGATTACCTTGGAATTAACTTAACCAGAGACGTAAAGGACCTATATTCTAGAAACTATAAATCACTCTTAAAAGACATTGAGGAAGACATAAAAAGATGGAAAGATATTCCATGCTCATGGATCAGAAGAATTAACATATAAAAATGTCCATGCTACCCAGAGCTATCTACACTTTCAATGCTATCCCGATCAAAATACCAAGGATCTTTTCAAAGAACTGGAACAAACAGTCCTTAAATTTGTATGGAAACAGAAAAGGCCCCGAATCTCCAAGGAACTGTTGAAAAGGAAAAACAAAGCTGGGGGCATCACAATACCGGATTTTGAGCTGTACTACAAAGCTGTGATCACAAAGACAGCATGGTACTGGCACAAAAACAGACACATAGACCAATGGAACAGAATAGAGAACCCAGAAATGGACCCTCGGCTCTTTGGGCAACTAATCTTTGACAAAGCAGGAAAAACATCCGGTGGAAAAGACAGTCTCTTCAATAAATGGTGCTGGGAAAATTGGACAGCTACATGCAAAGAGAATGAAACTTGACCACTATCTCACACCATACACAAAAATAAACTCCAAATGGATGAAAGACCTCGATGTGAGACAGGAATCCATCAAAATTCTAGAGGAGAACATAGGCAACAACCTCTACGACATCGGCCAAAGCAACCTTTTTCATGACACATCCCCAAAGGCAAGAGAAACAAAAGATAAAATGAATTTATGGGACTTCATCAAGATTAAAAGTTTCTGCACATCCAAGGAAACAGTCAGAAAAACTAAGAGGCAGCCCACGGAATGGGAGAATATATTTGCAACTGACACTACAGATAAAGGACTGGTATCCAAGATCTACAAAGAACTTCTCAAGCTCAATACACGAGAAACAAATAAACAAATCAAAAAATGGGCAGAAGATATGAACAGACACTTTTCCAATGAAGACATACAAATGGCTAACAGACACATGAAAAATGTTCAAAATCATTAGCCATCAAGGAAATTCAAATCAAAACCACACTGAGATACCACCTCCACGCCTAGAATGGCAAAATAGACAAGGCAAGAAACAACAATTGTTGGAGAGGATGTGGAGAAAGGGGATCCCTCTACATTGTTGGTGGGAATGCAAGTTGGTACAGCCACTCTGGAAAACAGTGTGGAGGTCCCTTAAAAAGTTAAAAATTGAGCTACCCTATGATCCAGCCATTGCACTACTGGGTATTTACCCCAAAGATACAGACGTAGTGAAGAGAAGGGCCATATGCACCCCAATGTTCATAGCAGCAATGTCCACAACTAAATTGTGGAAGGAGCCGAGATGCCCTTCAACAGATGACTGGATTAAGAAGTTGTGGTCCATATATACAATGGAATATTACTCAGCTATCAGAAAGAACGAGTTCTCAACATTTGCTACAACATGGACAGCACTGGAGGAGATAATGCTAAGTGAAATAAGTCAAGCAGAGAAAGACAACTATCATATGATTTCTCTCATCTATGGAACATAAGAACTAGGATGATCGGTAGGGAAGAAAGGGATAAAGAAAGGGGGTAATCAGAAGGGGAATGGTGAGAGACTATGGACTATGAGAAACAAACTGAGGACTTCAGAGGGGAGGGGAGGGTGGTAGGCAAACGATGTATGGCTATTTATACATGTAATTATCGACCATCGGTTCTCGAGTTCCTGATAGTAGTGATAAACAAATAAAAAATCATTAAAAAAAAAAAAAAGAAAACAATCTATCTAGAAATAAGCAATTCTTTATTTTTTTATTTTTATTTTTTATAATGATTTTTTATTATATTATGTTAGTCACCATACAGTACATCCCCTGTTTTCAATGTAAGGCTCGATGATTCGTTAGTTGTGTATATCACCCAGTGCACCATGCAATATGTGCCCTCCTTACTACCCATCACCGGCCTATCCCATTCTCCCACCCCCCTCCCCTCTGTAATCCTCAGTAGAAATAAGCAATTCTTTAAATAATTTTAGTCATTCAGATAATTACAGTTTTAAGTCATTTAAAATATTCTGAATGTATTTTAGATACAAAATTTCAGAAAAGTTTATATAAACTGACACTTTTTTAATAAATGTCTGAATCTGATATGTGAAGGTATGATTTCTGCAAATACATAAAATAAATTACTTTTTAATAATTTTTTTTGTTATATTAGTCACCATACAGTAGATCCCCAGTTTTTCATGCAATGTTCCATGATTCGTTATTTGCATATAACACCCAGTGCACCATGCCATACGTGCCCTCCTTAAACCCATCACTGGCCTATCCCAATTCCCCACCCCCCTCCCCTGAAGCCCTCAGTTTGTTTCCCAGAGTCTTTCAATGAGTTGTTAAATTATAGGGCATTTATATTTTTCATTAAAAATTCAGTCATTCGTAATAATAACCTACCAAAGAAATTATGCAATGAAATATGTTTTCTTTAACTTCTTTAACTTATTATTTTATAAAAACAAAATAAAAACGATGTGAATTCCAAACACTTATTGGTTATATATTTTAAAGCCATATTTTCAATTGAAATAAATCTAGTTATGCACTTCGTTTTCCTATTAACCTGAGGAATTGTTATCAATTTGCTAAATAAATAAGGTATTCCCAAATAAACATAAGCATGGCAGAGAGAAAAAAAATATATCATACAGTCTATGTTTTCTTTCCTTTAAATAAAAAATATTTAAAGTACACCCTTTTTTCATTTTGTCAATCATCTTTGCCTGTTCTGTAGTTGCTCTTCTTTTTCTTACTGAATACATGATATTTTTCTTTCTACATGATTTAGCCCCTTACCTCATATACAAATTCACAAACTGCACTAATTATCAATGATAAGTTTTTCTTGCTCAAAGTATTAATCAGAATTAGCACTTCCAAAGAGCCTTCTTTCCTATTTTTTAAAAAATGTATTAAAACAGGCAAAGCCAATTCTCCAAGAAAAAAATATCCTCCAACCTTGTTATGTTTGATTGGCTTGTAGAGGTGTTCAAGCACTCTGTTTATCTAGAGAGCACTAGGATAATCCTCCTTCCCCCCACAATTTTGCAGTGCAGTGTCTGGTTTAAACCACTAAAGTATTAGAAATGCAGGTGGAAGTGCATAAATCAAACTTGAAGCTCTTGGCATTTGTGAACAATAACTAATGCTTTATACAAGCAGCAATAATAAAATATCATTTTTATCACTGCTATTTATTTTATATAACTTACAAGGTGTTTGTAATTATTCTTAAATTATTGAAAGAAAATAACCCCACTCTTTTAAAATATCACCACTATTTAACTTACCTTGAGCAGTTTATGTTGGTACTTTTTTTTCTGTAGATTACATGAGAAAGGATCAACCATTATGAAAGGCAAACATGCTCACTTGAAAATAATATTTAATTTTGTAGGCAGAATGATCAATATAAAATCATCTCATGTTAATTCAAAGCAAAGAGGTAAAGTATGAATATTTTAATAATGTGATTTTTCTGCACTATCACATATACCTAAACATATGGTAGTATCTGTGCCTTAGATAGTAAGGATTTCTCATAATTTCCTCTTTTTATACCATATAATTTATAAAACATGTCCAACTGATCCCACCTCACAAACATTCATGAAGATTATCATAGCTGAGATGATTAGCTTGAAACTTGGGAAATATTTATCAGTTTCTAATTATCTAAAAAGAACGAACGCATCTCCACAGGAAATCTAAGGGGAGGGTGTCTCTAAGGAGAAATAGGAAAGATGAGAAAACATTCGAAAGAACCTACAAAGCACCGTTGGCCTTGTCTGTATCATTTCATCAAATAGAAGCTTATTGTTTCAGGCACGAAAGTAAACAGCTGTTAGAATTGTCACATTAAAAATGCTCATTTCAAGACAATCATGTAGACGGTCAGCAGGACAGTCATGCTCTAAACTAGCGGAGTAGTTTGGATCCTACGTAATGATACTTGCCAAGGTACCGATAATATGTGCCAAGATAATTCCTTTGAGGTTTTGTGGGTTTTTTCCCAACATGTGACTCTATCACTGGGAGAACGGCGTATGGGTACCTAACTCAAATACCCCTCCTACCTATGTTTTCTACAAGCAACTGTGTTCAATATTAAGAGAAGACATAGAACTTCTGCATAATATTATGATTTGAGGATGAATATTTTATTCAGTGATTTGAGGATGTATGCCTAAGTTCAACCTTTTTGAAATATTACTAATCACTGTAACACCGATTGCATATTGAATTCCTTTCTTGATTTCTTGAATATTTACTATGCATGAAGTACCCTGCTGACTGCCATACATACGTTATTCAATTTAATCATCACAATAGGGAAAGTGCACATAATTATGAACTTTTTTGGCTGTTGAAAAACAGAATTAGGAAGATCAGTCTATGTGCTCAAACTCATGAGAAAGTTCGAAAATATAGAGACAGAATTGCAATTAGATCTTTAATTCCAAAGTGTAGTTTGTTGACCATTATGCAATATTTCTAATTAAGTAAATAGATCGTTCGATGACAGGCAGATGATGATAATTAGATAGATGATATACATAGATAGATGACAGATAGATTATAGATAGATAAATGATAGATAGATAGTAGATAGATAGAAGAAAAGGGTATTTAACTTAGAAAATAATCAATAATCTGATGCCTGATACCATACCTAGGATATTAAGTGCTGAACTTTTTTTTTGAATGAATAAATAAATATATGATTAAAAATTTGACATTCTTATATCATAAATGCAGAAACTTTTTCAAGAAATGAAATGAATTCATGAAGCTTTTTTGAGTATACCTTTAAAATAAAATTTTGATTTTTCAACCATATTTTATATATTTTAAAATTTAAATGACCATATTACAGGAGAAAAACTACAATTCAATATAAATAGAAATACATGAAGTAACAGTATTTCACACTGAACAAAACACAGGGGTAAAATGCAAAGAAACAGAAATAATTTAGTATGTAACTCCTTAAAATATCATGCTCTAATCACTGACTGTCCATGAGATATTTTCTAAAGAGTAGACTCATTCTGATTTCATTTTGTACAAATTTTAGCACTAGGCAAATTAGTAAATACTTTGATGTTGACAACTAGGAATCTGTAGAGAAAAAGGGAGGAAGGAGAATCAAAAATGAATGAGAAAATAATTCAGAGTGACGGATTAGAATTAGAGGCAGCAATGTCAACTAATGATTTCTTAATGAATTTTTGTCCTAACTTTGTCCTTTGAAAGATCCTAGAAAGCTTCTGATAGCATTACTATGCCCAAAACCAAACTAAGGGAACAATCCAAAACGACACAGGAGCCTTCTTGGCCAAATTTTCTACTGATCCCTCTTTATTTTTCTGACTTCTGCGTACTGGATTGGTCCAAGGTTCAGTCTTTGGGTCTGTTCTCTCTTCTTTCTATGCTTATTCCCAAAGTCCTGTTACTCAGTAATGTTTTAAATCTCCATCTGTGTGCTGGAATTTAACCACATCTCACTATTCCCATGACCACTTCTCTGGTAAAAATCACCCTTATTTTTATTTTGACATTTTACTAACTATTTTAGTAGGCAAAGATGTTGAGATTAAACTCCTAGCATACGAGAAACTAGTGTTAAACATCAGTTGATGATATGCTGGTTTTTTCAAAGCTTTCAACTTTAGTTAATATATTATTAGCATATTGATAAAAATTAGCATCTTATGTAATGGGTCCAAACATACAACTGCAGGTTTCTCTGCCCAGATGGTATCTTTCTCAGTCCCTAAAATGGCATTAAAACAACTGCCTAATCATTTGGGAGAAAATTCTATATCCTCATACTTTACACCAACTCTAACCCAACAGTAGAGATACTGATGTGAATAAGTCATAAAGTTATTGGAAGAAAATATAAGTAAATATACGACAAGGTCAGAATCAGTAAAGCCTCTCAAGTCATGGCAATAGATTCAAAAATAATAAAATAAAAGATATATATTTTACTACAAATTAACCAAATTTTCTGTATACCACCACCACCCTAAATTATATTAAATGTTCAATAACAAATCATTAAATAGGAGTTGTAATATATATGACTTGCAAAGACTTAATATCCTGAATATATGCAAATATTTTAGAAAAGGATAAGGAATCAGTTTTATTCAAAAGCAATGAAAGGATAGTAATATCATGTTCATAAATAAAGCATAAATTGCCAATAAACATTTCAAAAATTGCTGTATATAATTAACAATCAACAAAGTGTGAATTAAAGTGAATAAAAAACAAAATATTATTTGGATCATCATTTTGGCAAAGACTTAATACATTGATAATGCATCTTGTATTACTAATGCATTTTCCAATCTCCAAGGACGCTGTCCCAATTCCCAGATGCATCAGTTAGGTTTTGTTTTGTTTTTCTATATTAATTACATTTTACAATCATTAGTGACTTTGAAGTAGGGTCACAAAGGACACTTTTTTTTTAAACTTAGTTGATCTTACCTACATAACAGGTTGACTATGTAAAGCATCCTCAATCATATCTTGGTGAAACTTTAAGGAAATCTCCCCATGCTAAAATAGTTTGGTTAGATAATCATCTTTTCAAAAACCAAAGAGAATTTCTGGTTTTCCTTTGCCTGTTTACCAGTCTTTCCTTCTATATAGCTAATCATATTATGCAGAAATTGTTCCTTTTTAAATTCAGACAGATATTATAATTCATGATAAATGTTAGACCTAAGGATACAAAAATTTACATAGGTTGTGCATGCGTTTCCACTGCTACCTTTGAGTGAAAGTTAAGTGAGAAAGCTTGACTACATTATATCCATGTCCCTACTGATAGTTCTTACTTAACTGTGAATTCCACTAAGGATTTATGGAACCTGAATGAGACACCAAAGTGTAAGTATGTTCACATCTCAAATCAATTATTTTGTTATGAAATTTGGAAAAATAATTAAAATATTTCCTGTCACTTTCCTGTGTGTGTATCTATTTGTCTATGTAGCTATCCATCTATCTACACTGGTATAGAAACACATGTATATAAGTGTGTGTGTGTGTACTTTTAAAAATTTGGATAGTTCATAAGGATATGAGAAATTAATTTCATTTCTAAAATGTCATTTCTTTTTCAAGAATATTAATCATGGAAGCAAATGAAGACATTTCTAAGCTTGCTGTATGAATCAGTTAAGTATGTGAGCAATAAAATGGTTAGATTTGATAGCCATATAAAGCATTATCTATTGCCCTAATTGCCAATATTCACTCACCCACACACATAATCTCAGTTGTACAATTACATCTCTTCAACTTAATAAAAGTTGGTTGACATTTCATGGAAGAAAATACTTTGTTAAAAACAAATACTTTTTCCTGTCTAGGCATATTAAATAAAAATTAGTAAGTTACATCTACAATATAATTAATTAGTCAGAATGTTTCTGAGGCATGTTTCTGAAGTAAGGAACTAGAAGCACAGAGGTTGTTTCACATCCAGGGATAATACCCAGGATCAGCAGGGACTTTGCTGGAGGTTACAATAGGGAATGAAGGGAAGATGAGCGTAAGAAGAAAGGAAGGTGGGCTCTGCGTAACAATTCCCTGTTTCTGGTGTGAGCTACTGTAGATATTTCAGTGCGTGTCTGCAGAACAATTAAATAGTTTTTTGCCCATGAGTGTATTTCAGTGTGCGTTCTCTCTGATAGTGTCTAGAAATTCAGAATGCTACCTTTTGTTACAAAGCTTTCATCTGAGACCATTCTGTCAAACAAGGAACCCAAGAGCAGGCTTTTGTTGAAACTAGCCATGTAATACCACACCAGCCAATAGAAATGCTAATTCCAGTCCATCTGACTACAGTCTAAGAAGTTTGCCCTATATACTGTCAGTAAAATCTGAAGAGTATCCCCACCACAGTTAAGGGACTTTCTAGTAACATGTTCAGGTAAGTACAATAGAAAATTATCATTACCTCATATCTAGAACTTTTAAAGACTTCATTACCTTATACTTATTTCTTATGATCTCCATTTTTTTTCACGTGGTCTATATTAGAATTTAAATGAAAAGTCCTGTGGAGTTGTGACCAGTAGAGCTGATGAAATGCCCACCTTGAGAGACTATATTCTACTACTCAAAAATCAGGGCACTGAAGGGTCAGGGGAGCATGATACAAACTCTTTTTTTTTATTTTAATGTTTTTTAATTATATTATGTTAGTCACCATACAATACATCCCTGGTTTCTGATGTAAAGTTCGATGATTCATTAGTTGCGTATAACACCCAGTGCACCATGCAATATGTGCCCTCCTTACTACCCATCACCAGTATTCCTATACTGAAGGAAGAACCTTTACCATTGGTACAGTATCTTCTATATGAACCACAAAAATTAAAGGACTTTTGTGAAGTAGAATCTTGAAATAGAAGGAAAGAAATTATTCTGGTCTTTGTAAATATCTATGTGTTTAATTAACATACTGAGAAACCATTATATTCTAGGAAATGTGATAAGATCTGAGGCTACTACTGGGAATAAGATGGGCCCTGATCTCAAGATTATCACAGTCTCATTAGGAGACAAACAGTAAATAAACAATTTGATACAGCTCTGATGTAGGGATAATTGATACAGGAACAGAGTGGAGATGTAGCCAGCCAGGTCTGCAGGAATTGAGATGGTATCTCAGAACTTATTCTAGATGCAGTGAGGAAAATATATTAAAATGATCAAAACAGGAGACAGGAAGTCCAGTTAGAGTATGAAGTTTTTATATCGAGTATGAGATCAAAGTGACCTGAAGTATGGTAGAAGCAGATGGAATGGAAAAGATGGACTTTTTGTAACATATTAAAGACGTAGAGTCTAAACAGATCGGTCTTATCCAGATGTGGGCAATAGGGTGGAAGGAGGCCTTCTAAAAGAAGAGGAATAATAATGGATTAAGCAAGAGCAGTGATAGTAGATTAGTGGATAAAGACGCCAGATTTCAGTAGCCTGAGTAATGAATGAAAGATAGAGGGGTAGAGAAGAGAAGAGATGGAAATATACATAACAACTAGGAGAATCACTGAAAAGGCATGGTCTTTGAAATTCAGTGATTGGATGTTAACCTGAGCTATGCTAGTGAATACAACCTGTGCCAAGCATGGCCTCATATTGCAGTAGACGGAATGTACATAAAAAGTGTTTGGTGCATCACCAAGAAGTGTAGAAATAAGGAACTAGTACAGAATACTGAAGTGTCAGATGAAATGGTATTAGCGTCTGCCTTGTTTTTTTAATTGTTAAATTTTGCAATAGTTTAACATCACAGATAAGTGAACAAATTACAAGGGCACAGTTCTAGACATACCAATAGAACATGAACTGTATCATCTAAGCCATATATATACCTAGACCAGGTCCATACGTGCCTCACAATCCTCCCTGAATAGCAGCACTATCCTGATTTCTAACTTTGTCAATTAGTTTTGCTTATTTTTGAAATCTGTGTAACTGAAATCATATTCTACATATTCTTTTGTGTCTTGCTTCTTCACTCAAAATCGTGTTTGGGAGAACTTTCCATGCTATTGAATATAGCAATATTATTTTTATCTTCATTGTTATGTCCTTCCATTTTATGAATATATCACACCTTAAAAACTGATTCTATCACAGATGGACTTTTTGATGTTTCATGTTCTTTGGGTTATTGGGAATAATGAGGCTAAAACTTCTTCTTTTTTTGTTTTTGTTTTTTTATTTTTTTTATTATATTATGTTAGTCACCATACAGTACATCCCTGGTTTCTGATGTAAAGTTTGATGATTCATTAGTTGCGTATAACACCCAGTGCACGATGCTATACGTGCCCTCCTTAATACCTATCACCAGTCTATCCCATTCCCACACCCCTCTCCCCTCTGAAGCCCTCAGTTTGTTTCTCAGTGTCCATAGTCTCTCATGTTTCATTCCCCCTTCTGATTACCCCCCCTTTCTTTATCCCTTTCTTCCCCTCCAATCTTCCTAGTTCTTATGTCCCATAGATGAGAAATCATATGATAATTGTCTTTCTCTGCTTGACTTATTTCACTTAGCATTATCTGCTCCAGTGCCGTCCATGTTGCAGCAAATGTTGAGAACTCGTTCTTTCTGATAGCTGAGTAATATTCCATTGTATATATGGACCACAACTTCTTAATCCAGTCATCTGTTGAAGGGCATCTCGGCTCCTTCCACGATTTAGCTATTGTGGACATTGCTGCTATGAACATTGGGGTGCACATATGGCCCTTCTCTTCACTATGTCTGTATCTTTGGGGTAAACACCCAGTAGTGCAATGGCTGGATCATAGGGTAGCTCAATTTTTAACTTTTTAAGGGGCCTCCACACTGTTTTCCAGAGTGGCTGTACCAACTTGCATTCCCACAAACAGTGTAGGAGGGATCCCCTTTCTCCACATCCTCTCCAGCAATTGTTGTTTCTTGCCTTGTCAATTTTTGCCATTCTAACTGGCGTAAGGTGGTATCTCAGTGTGGTTTTGATTTGAATTTCCCTGATGGCTAATGATTTTGAACATTTTTTCATGTGTCTGTTAGCCATTTGTATGTCATCATTGGAAAAGTGTCTGTTCATATCTTCTGCCCATTTTTTGATTTGTTTATTTGTTTCTCGTGTATTGAGTTTGAGAAGTTCTTTGTAGATCTTGGATACCAGTCTTTTAACTGTAGCATCATTTGCAAATATATTTTCCCATTCTGTGGGCTGCCTCTTAGTTTTTTTGACTGTTTCCTTGGCTGTGCAGAAGCTTTTTATCTTGATGAAGTCCCACAAGTTCATTTTGTCTTTTGTTTCTCTTGCCTTGGAGATGTGTCATGAAAAAGGTTGCTTTGGCTGATGTCGTATAGATTGCTGCCTATGTTCTCCTCTAGGATTTTGACGGATTCCTGTCTCACATCGAGGTCTTTCATCCATTTGGAGTTTATTTTTGTGTATGGTGGGAGAGAGTGGTCAAGTTTCATTCTTTTGCATGTAGCTGTCCAATTTTCCCAGCACCATTTATTGAAGATACTGTCTTTTTCCCACCGGATGTTTTTTCCTGCTTTATCAAATATTAGTTGCCCAAAGAGCCGAGGGTCCATTTCTGGGTTCTCTATTCTGTTCCATTGGTCTATGTGTCTGTTTTTGTGCCAGTACCATGCTGTCTTTGTGATCACAGCTTTGTAGTACAGCTCGAAATCCGGCATTGTGATGTCCCCAGCTTTGTTTTTCCTTTTCAACAGTTCCTTGGCGATTCGAGGCCTTTTCTGGTTCCATACAAATTTAAGGACTACTTGTTCCAGTTCTTTGAAAAATGTCATTGGTATTTTGATCGGGATAGCATTGAAAGTGTAAATTGCTCTGGTAGCATGGGCATTTTAACTATGTTAATTCTCCTGATCCCTGAGCATGGAATATTTTTCCATCTTTTTGTGTCTTCCTCAATGTCTTTCAAAAGTGATTTATATTTTCTAGAATATAGATCCTGTACATCTCTGGTTAAGTTAATTTTGTATCTTCTGTTTTCTGAAGAAATCTAATATTGTTCTTTGTTTTGTCACATTGTCTTAATGATGGTTTCTTTAAAATAAGTCTTGATGTCAAACAGTGAAAACTCCCATCACTTTTTATGTTCTCCAAATGTGACCTTCTATTTTAGGAGGACTATTTTAGGCCTTGCATTCTCTCTAAATCTCACAGGTGTTTTTAAATCCTCAAAAAATAAGGTGGGGTACATTCCCTACTCTTATTTTCTCAAAGAGATTGTGAGAATCCATAATATTTCATGTTTAAATATCTAGTCTTGGAAATTTTGCTTTAGAATGTTCTTAACTACAAATTCAATTTCTTTAGTAGTTGTAGGATTATTTCAGGTTCTGTATTTCATTTCAGGTGTGTTTTTGTAGTTGGTGACATTGAAAAATTCATCTATTTCATTTAAGTTGTCTAAAGTATTTGTGTTAATTTCTTGTAGTATCCTTTACTAGCCTTTCCATATCTGAGATCTGGAGTAATAGGTTCTTTTCCTGATTTTTCTAGGAAGTGTGTTTTCCCTCTGTCAGTGTTTTATTTTGTTTTGTTTTGCTTATCAATCTGGTTAGAAGTTCACCAATATTATTAGTCTCTAAAGAACCTGCTTTTGGTTAAATTAATTTTCTCTATTTTATTTTTGTTTCGAATTTATTGATTTCTGGTCTTATCTTTATCTTCCCTTCTCTTCCATCCTTTGGGTTTATTTCACCTTTTTTCTAGTTTTTTTTCATTGTCAAAGATTTTATATTTGATTTGAAACCTTTTTCTTTTCTTTTTTTTTTTAAATTTTTTTTTGAAACCTTTTTCTTTTCTAATATAAACATTTAACATTACAAATTTTCCATTCATTCCTGCCTGCTGCATTCCACATATTTTGATATGATGAATCTTATTTTCATTTATTTCAATGTGTTATTTTATTTCCTATGAGTCTTGGTGGTTGACTCATAAATTATTTAGTAGTGACCTGTTTAATTATAAGTGTTTTCTTTCTGGGTTTTTTTGGTTATTGATTTTCAGTTTGAATTCTTCGTGGTCATAGAATACTCTCTATATGATTCCAATTTGTTTAAAATACAGTCACATTTGTTTTATATTTCCTCTCTTGTTAAAATATCTATCTTTTTGAATCTTCCATGTACAATTCCAAGATAATGTTCATTGTGCTATTATTCGGGATAGTTTTCCATAAACATCAATTATATATAATTGATTGGAGATACTGTATAGTTTTTTAATATTTTTGTTGGTTTTCAGTTAACTAGTTCCATTGATTAGTAAGAGAAATCTTCAACAGTTATTGCCAATTTATCTCTTTCTTCTTTCCTGTTGTCAGTTTATTCTTGTTATACTTTGTTGCACTGTTAAATACATAAATAATTAGAATATGTAGCTGTTCTTGGTGAATTGGTTCATTTATCAGTATGTAATTTTCCTTTGTGGTGTTATTAACATAGTTACTCCAACATTCTCTTTACTATGGTTTACACGGTACTCATTTTCTAATTCTTCAGCTTATCATATTCAAAGTGAAGCATTTAAATACCACATCTAGGTGGGTAATTTTTTAAAAAACACATTCTAAAAATCTCTGTCTTTTAATGGTGAGGTATGTTTTGATCATTTATACAATGTAATTATTTATGTTTGGACTTTTGTTAATCCTTACTTGATTTTTTGTTTGTTCCCGTTGTTGTTCTTTCTTTTGCTTCCCATTTCTTGCCTTAAAACAAACAGCCCTAGTGTTTCATTTTAATTTATATAAGGTGTTTTTGACTAAATCCATTTCTTAAAAGTTTGTGTGTGAATTATAATATAGACAGTAATCATTTCACAGACCACTTGGAATCCATTTTTACCACTGGAGGTAGAATGTAGAAAATGTATTACTGTATAGGACCCTTCTCTCTTCCCTTCTTTATTGTGGTTTTCATTTATATTATGTTTATATACATCAGAAGCTCCATCAGATAATGTTATAATTCTTGCTTTCAACAATCAGTTTTATGAAAGAATTTGTATAATTTTGGTATCATATGGTTTCACTCATTTATGGAACATAAGAAATAGCAGGAAGATCGGTAAGAGAAGGAAGGGAAGAATGAAGGGGGGTAAACAGAAGGGGGAATGAACCATGAGAGACTATGGATTCTGGGAAACAAACTGTGGGCTTCAGAGGGGAGGGGGGTGGGGACTGGGATAGGCCGGTGGTAGGTATTTAGGAGGGTACATATTGCATGGTGCACTGGGTGTTATATGCAATTAATGAATCATGGAACACCACATCAAAAACTAAGGATATACTGTATGGTGACTAACATAATAAAAATTATTATAAAAAAAGAATTGGTGTTTTTGTTTGTCGTAAATGTTTAGTAGAAATCTACAATTAAGAGATCTGAGCCTGGAGTTCTCTTTGTAGGATTTTTTAACCATATATTTGTTTACTTTAATAGATACGGGGCTGTATAGATTAGGTATTTCATCTTGAATTAGCTTTGGAAAATTGTATCTTTCAACGAATTAGCTCATTTCATTTATGTTACTAAATCTATTCTGCAGATGTTTCCAAAATATTTCATTTTTATCTTCTTAATATCCATACAATCTCTGATGTTGTTACTGCTTTATTCCGGATAAATCTTGTTTTTTCTTTTTTCCAGATCAAACAACAGTTTTATCAATGTTGTTTATGCTTTCAAGAGTCAGCTCTTGATTCTTTCGAAATTCTCTCTTGCTTTATTGTTTTCTGTTTCGTTGATTTTTGTCTTATTATTTCATTTCTTCTGTTTAGATGCTTTCTCTTTGACTTTTTACATTTAGAGTGCCAAAAATGTCAAAAGTGGCAATGAGAAATCACACAGCAATAACAACATTCATCTTGTTGGGACTTACAGAGGACCCACAGCTGCAAGTTCTTGTTTTTATCTTCTTACTCCTCACCTATGTGCTGAGCATTACTGGAAATCTGACCATTATCATTCTGACATTCATGGATTCTCATCTTAAAACACCCATGTATTTTTTTCTTCGAAACTTCTCCTTCTTAGAAATCTCGTTCACAACAGTGTGTATTCCCAGATTCCTGTACAGTATATCAACTGGAGACAAAACCATTACTTATAATGCTTGTGCCAGTCAAATATTTTTTTTTGGGCTTTTTGGGGCCACAGAGTTTTTTCTCCTGGCAGCCATGTCCTATGACCGCTATGTGGCCATCTGCAAACCCCTGTATTACATGACCATCATGAACACCAGAGTCTGTACCATCCTCGTCCTCTGCTGCTGGATCTCTGGGCTGATGATCATCATGACACCCCTTGGTATGGGCCTCCAGCTGGAATTCTGTGACTCCAATGCCATTGATCATTTTGGCTGTGACGCATCTCCTCTTTTTAAGATTTCATGCTCAGATACTTGGTTTATAGAACAGATGGTTATAATCTGTGCAGTACTGACATTCATTATTACACTGATAGGTGTCATTCTTTCCTACACATATATCATCAGGACAATTCTAAGATTCCCTTCTGCTTCTCAAAGAAGGAAAGCTTTCTCTACCTGTTCTTCTCACATGATTGTTGTTTCCATCACATATGGCAGCTGTATTTTCATCTATCTCAAGCCAAAGAAGAAGTGGACATCAATAAAGGGGTATCAGTCCTCACTACGTCTGTTGCCCCTTTGTTGAACCCTTTCATTTATACTTTGAGGAACAAGCAAGTGAAACAAGCTTTCAGTGACACGATCAAAAAAATTGCACTTATCTTACACAAATAGGAGTACATGGAATTTGAAAAATCAATTACAGCAATTATTTGTTCCATAGCATTTTTTTTCTGGAAGTTCTAACTAGTCCAGTAAGGTTAACTAATCTCAGAATCTTTTAAATTTGATTTGTGAACCTATTTGGAACTAATAATTTCTTTCTTTAATCTCAATCCAAACTGCTTCCTCAATTAAAGGAACATGAGAATTTGTTTCCAAGAAATAAAATCTCTCATCTCTCACTAAGCTTTTCTATTATTATTCACAAAGAAATTATATAACATATTAAATATAGTGTCTATGAGTTCTGGGAAATTTTTGGATCAATACTTTTTAAAACTCTTTTAATTTACATATGTAAATATGCCAAAAGAAATATTTGAAATATAGGAAGAAATATATCATCTTTGTTTTAAGGTATTAGTAAGATAAACTTTAAAATAGACTAAAAATGGGCATATTAAGTAAAATTAAAACATAACCAAAGTAAGAAAATAAATACCAGGAATCTGGAAACAGATATGATATACAAAAGCTATGAGGAAACCAGAATATTTAGATTTTCTTCAAGAAACAAGAGAAAAATTTAGACCACATCTGCTTGACAATAACATGCAAACATACATGCATGCACACACACCAACAAAACATGAGACAAGATGAAAAATAAGAGGACTTTTGCTTCCAACCCTGTCAGAGTAACTAATTTGAGCCCATGTTTTCTCTGTTAATCATCATATAACTGAATGAATATTATGAAGATACTTGACAACGAGAAGCTCAAAACCGTCTCTCTCTATAATAGGGAAAGTCAATAAATGTGTCCACAGTTAGCACTAGGTCAGTCCACAGTATGAGATAGAGACTAAGCTCAACATGGTTGTCCCTCCAAGTTGAGTTGGCAAAGATCAAGTCTGCTGAACTGGTTAGCATCCTCAGGTCAGTGCTATATTGAGCTGGGATCTGGGCAGAAGCTCCCCATTTTTGCCTTGGCTGAGGAATTGACTGAACACTTGCAGGTTTACCAGTGATAAGGCTGAGAGTTCAACAGAGAGACTAGAGGCCAAGTAGTCTGTGGGCTTGCAGTTTGGGCCCAGAGAAAGTGAAGAGACCTTGTTAACATCTCTTCAAACTACAGGCTTCTAGCTAAACACCAGGAAAGCCCTTAGGAGTACCTTAGGAGTAAGGACCACATTATAGAGCAAGAGTCAGAAAGTTAAGATCTGACAGTAAAATCTATCTACCATTGGGTCTAGTAAATAAAGTTTTATTGAAAATGTCCATTCCCACTCATCTGCATATTGTCTATGGCTGCTTTTAATGTCAGAGTTGAGTAACTTAACAGAGACCTCATGGCCCAAAAAGTAAAAAAAGTATTTACTATCTAGCCTTTTACAGAAAAAGTTTGCCCATCTCTGGTGTAGAATTTACTTTTCCATTTTTACAATTTTGTATCATTGGGAAGAAATAATGAGAGGCAGGTTGCTATAGGGTTACACTGCCTTCGTCTACCCAGATGTCTCCAGAAAGGAACTTTTAAACTTGTGGCCAGCCTGAAGAATTGAATAAGTCCATCTCTCTACAATCTCCCCTTTTGTCCATAACTATACTTCAAAACAGATTTTGAAAGAATGAAAATTTGGGGAAGCCTGTCTATTCTGTCCACCTAGATCTCACACTAACCACTCAAGTTAGAACCAAATCAGTGTTTTATAAGAAACCGGGAATCCACTTGTTTGCCATTTAATAGAAAATTTTGTTCAGCCCACTAATTCTTATAAATCTCAAATCTCAACTTAGTGACCCCTGGAAAAATACTCAGAACTCCCAAAGTTGTGTATGTGCAATTCCAAATCAAGCCACAGTAGTATATTTCCTAGGGCTACTGAATTTGAAGTAAGGCCATCCTTGTGATCTGCCCATCATTTGGCTTAAGTATGTGCCTTACGTGTAAGGCACTCTCCCTAAAGTTTGGATAGACTCTCAAGTGCTGTTTGGCTGAGTCATTCCAACTACAGCTTGCCCTGCACCCACATAAAAGGAGCCTATCATTTTTAGCCAAAGCCACATTAATTGAAGAGACCATCCAAAATGAAAATTATTGAGACTAGTTCTTCTTAAATACTACCGGAAATTTTAACTGCTTTTTATAGTGAGTGCATTTACTAATCCTTATGTTGTATGATATATGAGACAATTCTCTAGTAAATAAAAAAATCTTTTTTATCCTAGGTATTTAAAATAGATATTGGAACTGTTTCAAAATTAAAATAAGATTTAATATTATACACATCAGAGTCTGAAAATGAAGATCATTTAAAGTTGACATTTGATTTTCCCTCTTTAATAAAATATTAACATTTCTAATTTTATACTTTACAACCCAAAACAGATAATAGCACATATGTGTTATATACACTGGCCTTCTATTTACTGGTTTAAAGTAGCCACTTTATGGTATGAACAGTAAAAAAGGGGGGAATAATCAACTAATCTCTTCAAAAAGACTTCTGGAAACTTTGTCAATCAAAAAGGTTCAGATTGGAAGATATGAATTGACTGGTTATATTTATTACACATGGTTTATTTTTGTGTTTTTTAAACAAGTGGGTGTTCTGGAACTTTTGATTGCTAATGAGTGAGGAAAACAATTAGATCTATTTAATGCAAAATTTGCACTGGTTACAGATAAATTCCTGTTCTCTGGTTTGGAAATTAACCTGATATTCATTTTCAATATAAAGGAAAATAGTCATCGTGCTATGCAAATTAAAGTAGAATTCAGTACAAGACCATATTAGCAATATAATGAGTATAACATGTTGAATCACTAAATTGTACACCTGGAACTACTATTACACTGTATGTTAACTAATTGGAATTTAAATAAAACTAGAAAGAAGAAAGAAAGAAAAAGAAAGAAAGAAAGAAAGAAAGAAAAAGAAAAAAGAGTACATCAGAAAGTTTTGTCCAAAGAGTAAAATTCTTAGTCTTACTTAGCTTTACTTCTGGTACCCTAACATTCACCAAACCCACTGAAAGCCATCAGGTAATTCTTCAAAAAAGAACTGACAATTTGGGCACATAAAAAGTCATAAAATCATACAAAAAATAGGAAAAGAGAGAAATACAATTATTTTGATTCATAGCTGGGGAAAATGATGATGTACATCTAAAGCATTAGTGCAATAGGATTAAACACTGGAACACAGGTATGGTGGCAAATTATATAACCAGAAAAAATATATTTGAAATTATTACCTCAACAGAAAAGAAATCCTTTTCATCTGAAAAAATATATATATATTTTTTAATGATTTTTTATTATATTATGTTAGTCACCATACAGTACATCCCCGGTTTCCGATGTAAGGCTCGATGATTCATTAGTTGCGTGTAACACCCAGTGCACCATGCAATACGTGCCCTCCTTACTACCCATATATATTATATTTTATTTCCCACTCCTAGGGTGTATGTTTCTAATTCTTTTGTAAATAGAACTAACAAGTAGAGCTAAAATAAATGATAAAAATGTTTCTATTCATTAAGAAGATAGAACATTTCTAAATTTTATACACTTTATCATGTAACCTGAGAATATAAAAGCCATATAGGACAAAAAGGAAAAACGGAAAAAGCCATAATCATAGTGGGTGATTTTAACCCCTTATCTCAGCATTGCATAGAGCAAACTGACCAAAGCATCAATATGATACAGATGTCTAAACAACTCATGTAGTAAACTAGACCTAATCATCAGTATGAAATATTGTACAAAAACCCTGATAACTGCACAGTCATTTTAAGAGAAAAAATGTTTATGAAATTGAAGTTATGTTAAGCAATCAATATGAAGATATGTTGAAAATCTCACATATATTCAGAAACTAAATAGTATACATCTGAAAAGCATCTGAGTAAAAAAGGCACTCAAAATGGAAATTAGAAAATATTGTGTACTCTATTATATGAAAATATTACATGCCAAAGCCTGTGTGATACAGATAAAGGTGTGCTTGAAAAGAAATATATAGTTTAAGTAATTGTATTTTAAAAAGAAGGATCACTAAGTGATCTAAATATCCATTTTAAGGAGTAAGAAAAAGTACAAATTAAAACAAAAAAATGTAGAAGAAAGTGAATAACATCAAAAACTAAATATGTAGAGACAGATTTCAGTAAAGGAAATCACCAATACAAAGAGTTGAGAAGAACTTTTATTCTGCTGTTTGGATTTGAGTGTTCTAGATATATAGTATTAAGTCTGATTGCTTTATATGTCTTTTTTAAAAATCCTTGTTTAACTTGAACCTAGTTGCTCCATCCGTTTTTGAAAATGGAGTATTGAAGTCTCCAATTATTATTGTTTGAGCTGACTATTCCTCTCTTCATTTGTCAGTTTTTGCTTTATGCATTTTGGGTTCGATTGTTAGGTTCATACATGTATTAAATTTTCTTTTTCAATCTTTCCCTTTCAACCTATTTATGTTTTTGAATCTGTGATTATCTTCTGTAGACAGTATAGAGTGATTCCTTTGTTTTCATTACTCCAGACTGAAAATCTCTGCCTTTTTGATTGGATAGTTGGATCCATCCCCATGTAATGCTATCATTGACATAGCTGGATATATCTCTGCCACTTTACTTTTTGCTCTCTATATGTCTACTGTACTCTTTCCTCTTCTATTCCTCTTTCAATGCCTCCTTTTGCATTAAGTGAATATTTCCTGTTTTAACATGTTTTCACTATATTTTTGACATTTTTCTATTGTTATCTCTAGGGCTTACCATATACATCATAACATCATATCCTATGTCAGAATCATACTTAAATCTAGTGAGATAGAAAATTACTCCTATATAGTTTTATTCTCTTTCATTTTGAAGTTTATTATGTTGATGAATGCACAACTATGCATACAGTTTGAAAACCACTGTTTTTGGTATTAAGTTGGTGTGGATGTTGAGCTTGAATGCTTTCTTAATTGATGACTGCTTTTAGGCCAACTCTGACTGACCATATGATTTCACTCATATGTGAAATTTAAGGAACGAAACTGATGAACATAGGGGAAGGGAAGAAAAAATAAAATAGGATGAAAACAGAGAGGGAGGCAAACCATAAGAGACTTAACTGTAGAGAACAAACTGAGGGCTGCTGATGAGAGGTGGGGGGAAGGTTAACTGGGTGATGGGCGTTAAGGAGGGCACTTGATGTAAGGAGCACTGGGTGTTATTTGCAACTGATGAAGCACTGAATTCTACCCTGAAATTACTAATACAGTATATGTTAACTAAGTTGAATTTAAATACACCCAAAAAATAAAAATAAATAAATAAAATAAAAAGCTGACGATGTAAGGACAAAAAAATTAAAAAATAACACCACTGAACGGCATACTTTCAAGTGGATGAATTTAGGACATATAAATTATGTATCAATAGTACTTACATATACTGAGATAAATGAGATACATTTAAATATATTTTAAAATCATACATATTTGTATACCATACTACCTAGTCATTTATCCCAGATAAAACCTGCCATAAATATACATGGCGACTTTATAATAACCAAAAATTGACATATCAGATGTAATTCAAAATGTAAATGGTTGATCAAATTATTACACATCCATACCATACCACTGAATAATATAGTAGTATAAAGAAACAAGGTATTGGTACAGACAACAACTTGGATAAATCTCCAGGGAATTATGCCAAGTCAAAAGTCAAAAAGCCAATTCCAGCAGTCATGTTCACTATTGACTTGTTTATACAATACCAAAATTACAAAATTACAGAAATAAAGAGCAAATTAGTGAATACCAGTGATGGAAGGGCTAAGGGAAAAGGAGGCTTGAGTGGCTAAACAGAGCAAAATGAGGGATACTGTGATAATGAAACTTTTCTGGCCTTAGGTTGTGTGGTTGTCAATGTCCTGGTTATGAGATTGTGTCTTAAAAGATGTGACCATTGCAAGAAACTGGGTAAAGCATGCATGAGTTCTTTCTGTGTTACTTATTATAAGTGTGTGTGAATCTATAACTATATCAAATAAAACTTTAATTAAAAAAAGAAAAAATTCATCATACAAAAATCAAGGAAAGAAAATATATGTGCTTGAATGATCATAGAAGCACTATTCATAATAGTATGAAACTGAAAACTACAAAGGCAGAAAAACAGTAATAGTATGGATAAATAATGTACAGTTAATTTACATAAGAGAATATTATAGAGCAATAAGAATGAGTGATCTACAATCATGTGCAATAATACGGGAGGATCTCATTGTCTTATACTGACTGAAAAGAGTCAGACATAAACTGTATCATGTTACATGGCTCCACTAATATAAAATACAAAAACATGAACAATCTATATTATTACAAATCAGGGCAGTGATTTTCCTGGCAGTAGATAAGAAAGAGTGAGTGGTGGATGTTTAATAACTATCTGACTAAGTGAGCGCTAGGGAAAATTTCCAGGTGATAGTACTGTTCTGTTCTGTTGTTGCTAGTTATCTATAGAAGTCCAGTTAATGAAAATTCATTGCAATGTGCAGTTAAAATAGGTGCACTTTTAGGTATGCGTGTTCCTTCATAAAATGTTCTCAATTTTTAATGTAAAAAATTAAAACAAAAATTAAAAATCAAATTCTTACATCCAGTTGCCTTACAAGAGAAGCCAGGCATTTGCTTTGTTTTAATATCATGGTTGCGGTTCTTTATATATTTAATGCTATGGTTATGCTTCTGTGTCTCTAAGGAAATGGTCCCACTGCTACATGTATATTTGTGTGTGTCAAAGTTCATCAGAAGATTCATTACTGGCTTTTATACATTAATCACAAAGGACCCTCTTGTTTATTTTTCACGTGATCTTATGCACCCATAGCATATTCAGGAAATATAATAGAAGCCATGATAGTTTATAAATTACAGGGCACCCTATCTCCGTGTCTAGAAAAGATCAGGCCATCAACTCTTCCGTAATCCATTTTTGGTATTCGTTTGCCTCCGTGTCAGGTTTTTACTTCTCCTCAAACTACTAAATGCAAAGAAGTTATTTCCTAACTTTGCAATGGGAAACAATATCAAGTGATGGTATCTGAAGAAAACATTTTTAAGATCTCTGCATTGTCGGGGATTTTTGTGAGTGTGGGTTTCTGAAAACACATAGTTACTATATTTATACATCACTACCAGAAATTATGGGAATTAAAAGGGCATGTGATATGATGAACACAGTGTTATATTCGACTAATGAATCACTGAACATTATATGAAAACCTAATGATGTACTATACCTTGGCTAACTGAATTTAAGTTTAAAAATTGGGAAAAAAGAGAGCTTCCGGTTAAGATGGCGAGGGAGTAGGAGATACCTTTTTCAGCCGGTCCCCTGAGTCGAGCTGGATAGGTACCAGACCAGCCTAAACAACCACGGAAACAGCCTGAGATGCAGGAAGATGCATCTGGATCTCTACAAATGAACATCTCCAGCGCTGAGTACTGAGGTACGAAGCGGGGAGCATGAAACCGTGCACAGATATTGGAACATAAACGGAAGGGGGAGGGAGCCGCCGTGTTCGGGCACCGGGAAGTGGTAGCCACTTGAAAGGGAGAGCGAGCAGGGCTCACAGACGGCACCCGCAAAACAGCAGACTGAGACCGAAGCCGGGTGCGTGCGCCACCAGGCATCTCGCGGAACACCGGAATCCCTGTGCGCTCACTGGATCCAGACTGAGACCGGGAGCTTCCGGAGCACGCGCGGGGCGACTGGCGGCATTAGAAACAAAAAGGACAGAGATGCGCCAGCCCTGGAAGTGAGGGCTAGGACGCCGGGTGTGGGGCACACATCCCGGGACGCTGCAGGGTTGAGCAGCACCAACAGTAACAGAGTTAAAGTGACCAGAACATTAGTAGAGAATGGGCGACAATCCCTCTGTTCTGTGACAGAGGCTGAAATTTGGCCGCTGCTACTCTGACTCTCAGAAGAGGCACAGCAAACCGCCAGGGAAAGCCGCCAGAGAACAAAAGCCTGGAAATACCAGCTCAGAGATTGCCATCCCCATCCCTCCTCGCAGGGGACGTGGAGACTCTACCCAAACAGGGATGCCTGAGTATCGGGGTGGCAGGCCCCTCCCCCAGAAGGCAGGCTGAAAAATCAAGAAGCCCACAACCCGGGCGTCTGGGTGGCGCAGTCATTAAGCGCCTGTCTTCAGCTTAGGGTGTGATCCCGGCTTTGTGGAAAAGAGTCCCTCATCGGGCTCCTCCGTTGGGAGCCTGCTTCTTCCTCTCCCACTCCCCTGCTTCTGTTCCCTCTCTCGCTGGTTGGCTGCCACATAAATAAATAAATAAATAAAATCTTTAAAGAAGAAGCCCACATCCCTAAGATCCCTATAAAACAAGGGGCACGGCCTGGGACCCAGTCAATAATTTGGGCTCTGGACATCCCAGCAACCCCTCCTCATCAGAATGACAAGAAGGAGAAGCCCCCCCC
>NW_024424786.1:0-80555 GCF_017311325.1 Ursus maritimus | reverse complement strand
AAAATGATGGGAATTAAAGAGGGCATGTGATATGATGAACACAGTGTTATATTCCACTAATGAATCATTGAACATTATATCAAAACCTAATGATGTACTATACCTTGGCTAACTGAATTTAAGTTTAAAAAATGGAAAAAAAATCTTCAATTTTAATTTTACTTGCACTAGGGACCCAGGGACATTTTTGGTGAAACTGTCCACAGAAGCTATGAATGACTATCAGAAAACTAAGTATGACACTTCACAGTTTTAAGTTTGAAAATTTTCAGGAAGAAAAAAAAATGGTGAAATAACTCAAGGGTACAGTAGCACCCAATTTGGGGGCATATTTTGTGTTTGTCCTTTAACCTCTGTGTAGACATATTTGGAAATCTCATGAGGTGAATTCACAGTACTTTTAAATTATTTTTCAATGGTACCTGACTTGTAAATAAGTTACATTCATGAGCAAAGCTAGTTTCACCTTTTAGTAAATATAAGATTACCAGAATTAGCTTTCTTCCCACCTCCTTGTCCTCAAACAATTTATATTGTAAAAAGAAAATGAAAAAAAAAAACAATCAAAACCCATTAGCTCAAGTCTTTATTTAAAGGTTTTAACATAAGGATAACTCAAGATGACCATTATCAGGTTAGTAAGCAAGTTGAAGATTTCCAGGGAAGATTTTTGAAAAGGCTCAATCAAAGGCCAGTATTTTACTGAAAAGTGTTTGCCACTCAAATTCTCAGGAAGTAAACTGAGGTGGTGTTGATCATGCGACAGAATGCAAGGGTTGTGAGCCCGAAGCTATGGGTTAGCAGCTATTGGTTGGACACTTTGGATTGAGCAAAGAAATGGGGAAGAACACGTGAGAATAAAGTATTGCAGAGATGGGTGGAAATTCTTCCGTCCTTTAGTATATATCACAATAGCTGATAATAAGAGGTCAAATATCTGAACTTTTGCCAAAAAAATGCAAGATTGGAATTATACACAACAAATTCATCCGACAGTATAACTCTGAGGATCAGATTTTCCTGTACTTCCTCCTGCTAATCACTGTGAATCCTTGGATGTTGGAGAGAGTCAAGAGATTGCCAAAGATATGATCCTATTCTATATCACAAATCGACATTTTGATCATTCTTTGAGTGTCTCAGCTAAATTTGAGGGTGTAATAACACTAACATAAATTCTTCTCCGTAAGTCAAGTCCAAAACCCCCTTTTGTGATCAAGCCTATAAATCCTAGGGATATAATGAGTTACTGTCTCCTTAAAGGAAAACTGACAGTCCTAGGGTCACTGATTGTAGAGTCGAAACATCTGAGTAGCTTCTAATACAAATGAGTCAGCCACAGCTGAGGAAAAGCTACGTACCAAGTATTTACCTACTCGCGAATGGCAGAGTCCCTGACATCTGGCTTCCTTCCTTCTCTAATAAAACACTAAGCACTCAAAGATGGCCGTAGCAAAACTAGAGCAGGACATAAACTTGAGTAAGCTCGTTATTTTTATTCCGCATGTGGGTTAGTATGACAAAATGAGACCCCAAACAAACAAATATGATAAAGGAATATTAAACAGCATGATGCCCAGTGAAGTACCCTGTCTTGGGTGAAACAAGCAAAATGGAAAAAGGTTACAGAAAGGGAGTGACTTAAAATACAAGGGATAAACTTGGCCTAATTCAAAAATGTGTTAGGCTTAAATTATCTCACTGGCCAAACTAATCCTTACTGCCTTTGGAGGCAAGAGTTTACCAGAAAACAATGCAGAATAAGGAGCAGGCGTAAAGGGGTTTGTTGAGTATTCATGAAAGATGAAGTGACAGTATTTCTCACTCAGAATAGAAAAAAAAAAAAAAAGGATGGATGGATGGATACAGGGTTTGGCAGATAGCCACAGTAGACAGCAGAAGAGCTAAAGACAACAGACCCACAAGTCAAGTTATTTAAAAAGCAGTCTGTCTTTGGAACATTCATAATTATCATTCCACTCATTTTTTAACAACAGCAGGTAATTAATAATACTATTACCTTCCTGCATTGGATCTTATTAAATTTCTTAACTGTAAAGAATATAAAATATGACTATATTTTTAAGAGCATAGGTATAATGGTATAGAGAACAGATGCTACAGGTAGTATGGCTGGAGAAGGAGGGTAGGAAAATGGAATAACCAGGAAATAGAAAAGTGATTATTGGAAACATGATGGCATTTTTCTCATGCACTGCTGTGATGAATTATGTTCATATTTATGATCAACCTTCTTTCTGTTGTAAATATATATTTTTAGAATTCCACTTTACCTGTATGAGGTAAGGAAAATAGGACACCTAAAATAGTAATCGTAGAGGTGCTTAAAGTTTGGACAATAAACAGACAGACATGAAAAAGAGAAAATGTAGTCATAAATCTCTGGCTACTACAATGAACTTTATTGTTATGAACTGAGCAGTGAAGGAGAGGTTGAGATGCCGGCATGGTTCAGTGGAGACTGTCAGGGGTAGACTGGATGGAACAAAAAAGTAATGAAAAACTAATGTGCCTGGGATAGTCAACTTGATTTTTGCCTCAGTGACATTAAAACCAAGTTAACAGAAAATTTCAACTTGAGACAAGCTATCTGAAAGTGTGCAGTTTCTGTGATGATAGCCTGTATCCAACACTTCCTCCTGGGTGAGGATCAAAATAATCAAATGTGCAAAGATTCCTAGGCTATGTTGTGACGTTCTGATACTCGTAAAAAAGTTTCAAGATCCAAGAGAAAGCACCCAAAGCCAAGAGATGACTTTTCACTGAAAGAATTTCTGTCGTAGCCCTTTAAACAATCAAACAAAAAAATAGGAAAATGTGTCCAAATCTAGTAATGGTTGTTAGAGAAGGCAAATTCTAGATAAGGTGATGATCTAAGTAATGAAAGCATCACTACCATCTCAGTAATGGCATTTCAAATGTAAAAAAAGTTGAGGATTGAAGAATGACACTTACATTTGCTATCAAGTTTCAATTCAAATAGATGGTTGCCAGAGGGGAGGTGGGTGGAATTTGGGTTAAATAGGTGATGGGGATTAAGGAGCCTGCATTTTGTGATGAGCACTGGGTGTTGCATGTAAGTGCTGAATCACTAAATTGTACACCTGAAACTAACATTACACTGTATGTTAATAACTGAAATTTAAATAAAAACTTTTAAAAAGGGAAATATAATAAATAAATTAATTAATTAAATTCTAAGAGTAATCACAGAAGTATGAAGACCACATTGGGTTAGGGCAGTGTGTCCAAGTATGAAAACTGTCAGGGAGAAGGTAAGAAGAGTGCTAAAGGCTACTTATTCCATTGGGTAAAAGCCAGAAATATTCTTCTGTTTTTTCTTTTTTTCTGTAACAATTCTTTTAATATGTTATGTTAGTCACAATATAGTACATCCTTAGTTTTTAATGTAGTGTTCCATGATTCATCGTTTGCGTATAACACCCAGGGCTCCATGCAATATGTTCCCTCCTTAATACCCATCACCGGCCTAATAACCATCACCCCCTCTCCTCTGAAGCCCTCAGTTTGTTTCCCAGAGTCCATAGTCTCTCATGGTTCATTCCCCCTTCTGTTTACCCCCCCTTCATTCTTCCCTTCCTTCTCCTACCCATCTTCCTACTGTTCCTCAGGTTCCACAAATGACTGAAACCATATAATAATTGTCTTCTCTGCTTGACTTATTTCACTTAGCATAATTTCCTCTGTCGTCCGTGTTGCTGCAAAGGTTGGGTAATCGTTCTTTCCGATGGTGAGTAATATCCATTGTATATATGGACCACATCTTCTGTTTTTTGCCCAAGTTAGCACTCAGATTACTCAATCATCATCAAGGTAAGAATAATAAAAGTTGAAGAAAAAAAAAAAGTTGCCTGGAGTGTTCATTTAATGAACTCACTCTTCCTAAAAGAAAACAAAATGAAGAGTGGGGAAGAATTGTGCTAAATATGCATTCAATAAAAGCCTTATTAGCAATTTCTCTTGCTAATTGAGTAAAGAAAGGGCCAAAATATACTGACTGTGTAGGTGATTAAGTAAAAAAACACACATGAACTGCCTTGCCTTTATGTCATTATCTATTGCTCATTCCCATGGTATTAGAGACCCCCATCAGTTCGAGTTCATTAGAATTTACGCAGCAAGATTGGAGAGAAGTCAAATGCTGAGAAAGCATGCCTCTGTAACCATTAATCCTTCTGGGAGTGACGGATATCCACTAATGAAGGTCTTTTTCATTTTCTCTTACACCTACTGTTGATTAACAGGGAATGGACTATCTATAATCTTTCATTTATTGATTCCACTTTAAAACTCCCATGTATTTTTTCTCTCAGAAGAATCTCTCACAGGTTTTATAGCATATCAACTGGTGAACAGATAATACTATTACTTACAGTGCTTGCTGCTCAAATATGTTTTGTCATACTTTTGGAGTGGCACATTTCTTTCTCCCTGATTGCCAGGTCACATGATCACTTTGTGACTGTATGTAAACCCCTGCATTATGTGACCATCATGAACCAAAGCGTCTGTACTCCTTGTCCTCGGTTGTTGGCTGACTTATTTATTGCTCATGTTCACTCCACTTTGTGTGGACTTTCAGGTAGAATTCTGTGACTCCACTGTGACTGATCATTTTGGCTGTGATGCATCTCCTCTCCTGGACGCTTCATGTTAGGGTACACGGTTCATAGAGAAAACAATCATTACCTATGCTTCACTAGCATTGGTCATGACCCTCATTCTTGTGGTGCTGTTTTATATTTACATCGTCAAGACTATCTTAAGATTTCCTTCTGCTCAACAGAGGGGAAAAAGCCTTTTCCACCTGCTCTTCTGACATAATTGCAATTTCTGTCACAATGGCAGCTTAATCTTCATCCATATCAAGTTTTCAGCAAAGGAACGAGGGGCCACTTAAAGGAGTATCAGTACTCATTAATTCTGTGATCCCTGTGCTAATCCTCTTCTTTATATCCCGAGAAACAAGAGAAGCAAGCTTTTGAGAATTTAATCAAAAGAATGAAATTTCTATCAAAGTAAAAGAATGAAGACACTCAGGAATAATATTTTCCCCTGAACAGTCTAGTCAACTTTACTGCATCCAGAATTTGTCAATGTGGGCTTCTTTCAAAAATTTTATTGCTCATTACAAAATCTATCCTCATATCATTACTTTCCCTTTTATTGTTTGAAAACAATAAAAATGTGCCTTTCTTCCTTAGAGTAACATAATTTTTTTCCAGGACAGGCATTCCTACACTAAACTCTTTCCTAACCTTTTCATAATATAGCCAAAATACAGAACTATTTTGCATAATTAAGTATTTAAATAGGGACTTCTGGGTACGTGATGGATAAATATGATCATTTAATTTGTTAATAATGATATCACAAGGATAAAACACCGATGAAAAAAACAGAGAAAAAATGAAAACCAAAAGAATACTTCAACACCAACAATAAAATACAAAGATGAATTTTAAAATGAATAAAATCAATTCCAGCCTCAATGCAAAGGGTTAGCAAACTGGAAAAATTCACATGGTAGAAACGTGAAAAAAATTACAAAAGACACTAGCAAGATTGGTTTCACTGTAACATAAATGAGGTGGTTTCTTCTCAAAAAACCATATAAAGGAATAACAAATTGCACCAGAATACCAAACACCCATATGGTGAATCAAAAGCACGGCAGTTTCCAAGCAGCATAATAGATGATGAAAATCAAGTTTTTCTTAAAAATTCACATCATGATCCTTACTACTTCAATAAAGGAATGATATAAATACAAGGAGAATTAGTGGAACAACATTAAAAAATACTTGAAGAATAAATAATGGGAATGATTCAAGGCAGAAAAAAAGGCAACATGTGGAAATTGTGGTCAAGAATATTCCTGAAGACCGAGATGTCCCTCAACAGATGACTGGATTAAGAAGCTGTGGTCCATATATACAATGGAATATTACTCAGCTATCAGAAAGAACGAGTTCTCAACATTTGCTGCAACATGGACAGGACTGGAGGAGATTATGCTAAGTGAAATAAGTCAAGCAGAGAAAGACAATTATCATATGGTTTCACTCATTTGTGGAACATAAGGAATAGCAGGGAGATGGGCAGGAGAAGAAAGGGAAGAAGAAAGGGGGGGTAAGCAGAAGGGGGAATGAACCACGAGAGACTGTGGGCTTTGGGAAACAAACTGAGGGCTTCGGAGGGGAGGGGAGTGGGGGATTGGGATAGGCTGGTGATGGGTATTGAGGAGGGCACATATTACATGGTGCACTGGGTGTTATATGCAAATAATGAATCATGGAACTTTACATCAAAAACTGGGGATATACTTTATGGTGACTAATATAACAAAATAAAAATTATTTTAAAAAAAAGAATATTTCTGAAGAGGGCACCTGGGTGGCTTAGTTGGTTAAGTGTTTGCCTTCAACTCAGGTCATGATCTCAGGGTTCTGGGATTAGGCCCTGAGTCAGGCTCCTTGCTCAGCAGGGGGCCTGCTTCTCCCTCTCCATCTGCCTGCTGCTCCCTGTGCTCTGTCTCTCTCTCTCTCTGTCAAGTAAAATCTAAAAAATATGTATTATTGAAGATAATTTTTTTGAAATGGAAGGTAAAGATATAAATGAGGGACCTGTAGTCCTAATGTAGTCTCCAGTAATAGTTCTTTCATAAAGATTACATAACACTTTTAATTTTTTTGAAGATTTATTTATTTTAGAGAGAGCGAGCACAAGTGTGAGGGGCAGAGGGAAAGGGAGAGAAGATCCCAAGCTGACTCTTTGCTGAGTGTGGAGTCCCATAAGGGACTCGATCCCAGGACTCTGAGATCATGACCTGAGACAAAACCAAGAGTCCACCACTTAACCCACTGCGCCACCCAGGCACCCCACCTTATTTCAAAGCTCTCAGGCTGCTGAGATGAATGATTTAATGGGGCAGGAGGTATGGGGGAGATATATTTAAAGAGGAGAGTAGAAGGGCACCTGGGTGGCTCAATCAGTTAAAAGTGTGCCTTTGGCTCAGGTTATGCTCTCAGGGTTCTGGGAGGCTCCTGTCATGCTCTTGGGTGGGATCCTGGGTTTAAGCCCCACATCAAGGTCCCTGCTCAGCCTCTCCTTCTGCCTGTCCCCCCAGCTCCTGCTCTCTCTCTCTCTAGTAGATAAAATCTTTTTTAAAAAATAAAAAATAATGATTTTTTTAATAAAAAAGAAAATTTTAAATTAAAAAATTTAAATAAAAAAAGAAAATTTTAAAATAGCTTTAAACTTTTTGGGGAAATTTTATTTTTTAATATAGAAGATGAACCTTGAATCAAGTAATAGAGGTAATTAAAATTTTTATTTGAATAAAGAGAACAATAAAATTATAACTTTATCTTATTTAGCAGTGATGATATATTATGCATAGTAAATTCCTTCCAGACAGTCATAGAAAATATGTGAGTCTTGTGTTGTGAATCCATTTTATTGGGAGAGGGTGGTAAATCTTATGGGAAGTTAATTTTCTGGCCCATTATGCGTAGCCAGTAAATGAAGGAATCCAGATTTAAATGCCTTTTGGTCCTCTTCCAAATACCTTGCTCAGTCTCCTCCCTATGCAATTTCCCCATTTTCTCCTCCTCCCTGCCCCTGGTAGTTACCATTCTATTCTCTGCTTCTTTGAGTTTGACTATTGCAGATTCTGTAAGTGAAATCATACAGTATTTGCCTTTCCGTGAGTGGCTTATTTCACTTACAATAATGTTGTTCAGATTTATCTATGTTGTCACAAATGCGAGAAGTCACTTCTTTTTTTAAAGCCAAATGATATTCCATGATGTGTATGTACATTTTCTCTATCTATTCACCTAGCTGCAGGCATTGGATTGTTTTCTTATATTGGCTATTTGGATAGTGTCGCAATGGCTGTGGGAGTGCAGATAAGTCTTCAAGACCCTGATTCCAATTCTTTTGGATACATACCCAGAAGTGGGGCTGCTAGATCTTATGGTAGTTCTATTTCTAATTTTTTGAGGAATCCTCATAGTGTTTTCTATAGCAGCTGCGCCATTTTGCATTGTTATCAGCAGTGTACAAGGGCTCTCTCTATATCCTGACCTTTACTTGTCTTTTGTGGATTTTTCTAGAAATAGCCATCCTGACAGTTGTCAGGGGATATCTTATTGTGATTTTGATTTGCATTTCCCTGATGACAGTGACTTTGAGTGATTTTTTTCATACGCCTGTTGGCCATTTGCACATTTTCTTTAGAGGAGTATCTGTTCAAAACCTTAGCTCATTTTTTAAAACAGCGTTATTAGTTTTGGCTACTGAGTTGTAAGAGTCCATTACATATTTTGGAGATTAACCCTTTATCAGATACATGGTTTGCAAGTATTTTCTCCCATTCCATAGCAGATCTTTTAATTCTGTTGATTGTTTCCTTTGCTTGCTGAAGCTTTTTAGTTTAATGCAGTACCACTTGCCTATTTTTTGCTTTTATTGCCTGTGTTTTTGTTGTCCTATCCATGAAATCATCATCAAAATCAATGTCATGAAGATTTTTGCATATTTTTCCTCTATGAGCTTTACAGTTTCAGGTCCTGTGCTTAAGTCTTTAATCCATTTTGAGTAGATTTTAAAGTATGATATAAGATAAAGGTCCAATTTCATTCTTTTGTATGTGGATATCCAGTTTTACCAACAGCATTTGAAGAGACCATCCTTTCCCATTGTATATTCTTGACACCCTTGTTAAAAATGAGTTCACCATATATGTGTGGATTTATTTCTGGGCTCTCTACTCTGTTTCATTGGTCAATATGTCTGTCTTTATACTGGTACCATACTTTTTTGATTGCTGTAGCCTTGTAATATATTTTGAAATCAGGAAGTGTGATGCCTCCAGTTTTGTTCTTTCTTGAAATAGATGTAGCTACTAATTAATATTATGGTTTCATATAAATTTTAGACTAGTTTTTTTCTATTTATGTTTGAAAAAGTGCCATTAAGATTTTGATAGGGATTCTAATAAATCTGTAGATCATTCTGAACAGTATGGACATTTTAACATTATTAAGTCTTCTAATCGATAAACACAAGATGCCTTTCTATTTATTTGTAGTTTCTTTAATTTCCTTCTTCAATGTTATATAATTTTTAGTTCATTAGTCTTTCACTTGTATATTATTGTATATTTCCTCTGATTCCCACCAACAGGTAATATGAGTATGAATGAAATACATATACATTATTTTTAAGTTGATAATTATGACTAGCAAAATGTCTTCCAAGAACAAGCTAGAATTGATCTCTTTCAGGAAATTTTCCTTGATTAGTTACACACTACTCTGATCTTCATTTCATATTTCCTCCAGTACTCATGTATTATATGAATATTACATCTGAATGAAGTTATTTAAAATATTTAATATTGATTTGAATTGCTGGAGATAATTAAATTTTTTCAGTTTTTAATGAGATAGATTTTATTTCATCCCTCTTTTTTCATATGCATTGTATGCAAGTGTTATAAAATTTAAAATACAATTATAAACAGTGTGAAATAAGTGTCTTCCTCACCATTTCCCCCTGCTTTTCATTCTGTCATAGAGTCATTCATTATCATGTGTCCTTTTATGTGTCCCTTCAGAGATGGTTTATACATACACAAAAATGTAAGCATCTTTCATCCAGACTCCTCTATTATGAGAGAAACAATCGTTTTAGAAACACAAACCACTGGGGGAGTAGAGTTCAAGGTGGTGGAGGAGTAGGAGACCTTAGTTTCTTCTGGTCCCAAATACTCAGCTTGATAACCATCAAATCATTCTGAACACCTGCGAACTCAACCAGAGATCTAAGAAGAGAACAGCTGCAACTCTATGAACAGAAAATAGACCACTTTCTGCAAGGTAGGAGGTGCTGAGAAGTGAATCCAAGGTGATATATGGTTAGATAGACCCGGGGGTAGGGGGCGGGAGGGAACCTCTGTAAGCTGGCTACTGAAAGTGGTAATAGTATAGCAATACAATGGAAACTTAAAAAAGCTGACATTGAGATATATGTAAACATATAACTCGTTGGAATAGAACAACATGTACTGAAATAGCATGACATAAGGCAAATTGAGGGGAAAAAATGATGTCTTATCACAAACGGTGTTCCTACAATAAGATATACATATGGATAACAATGAACACAATGAAAAATAAACTTAAAATAGATCATAGACCTAATAAAAAACTACTTTTCAAGGATACTGTAGGGGCACCTGGGTGGCTCAGTCCCTTAAGCATTAGGCTTCAGCTCGGATAATGATCCCAAGGTCCTGGGATCAAGCCCTGCATTGGACTACCTGCTTGGCCAGGAGTCGGCTTCTCCCTCTCCCTCTGCCTCTCCCTCCACTCATGCTCTGTCTCTGTCTCTCTCTATCTTAAATAAATAAATAAAATCTTTAAAAAATACTGTTAAAAAGTGAAAAGGGGACAAAATAAACATTATAAAAAATAAAATAAAATAAAGTTTTAATAAAATTGCTTGCAAAAAAAAAGTGAAAAGGGGGTGCTCAGCTGTCTCAGTCAGAAGAGCATGTGACTCTTGATCTTAGGGTCTTGAGATCAAGCCCCATGTTGGATGTATAGATTACTTAAATAAATAAACTTTTTAAAAAGAACTGTTTTTAAAAAAGTGAAAAGAAATGCCTATACTAGGAGAAGATATTTATAAAACATGTATCTGACAAAGGTTATGTATTTAGTGTGTGTATAGATATAACATACATATCTAGATATCTATAGACAGTTATATATAGTTATATATATAGTTATATATATCTAGATATATATGTTATATCCATACACAATAGATGTATACAGATGCACATATTTTATGGATATACTTCATTTTATATATATGAAATACATATTACTTAATCTATGTTGTATGTCTAATATGACAAAGATACAAAGAAACATGTATGTATAAGTATACACACATACTCATACACACAGTTTACTCATATGAAGACAAAGAGCCCAATAAAACTGGTCAAAGATTTGAGCATATACTTCACATGGGAAGAGGCATGAGTATCAAATGTGCACATGAAAAGGTGCTCAACATCATTAGTCATTAAGGAAATAAAAACTAAATGGTAATAAGACATTACTAAACATTTGTTAGAATAGACAAAAATAAATGTACTAACAATAGCAAGGGTGGGAAGAACATGAGGCAACTGAAATTTTCATATATTGCTGGTGGAAATACAGCAAAACCATTCAGAATGCAGTTTTCCAGTTTCTTATAAAGTTAATAATGTGTCTATTATATAACATAGCAAATCCATCCCTAAGAATTTACCTAAGAGAAAAAAAAAATGTCCTTAGAAAGACTTGATAATTACAACTTTATTCATAATAATCAAAAGAGGAACGTAATACAAGTAATCATTGAGAAGTGATTTTAAAAAGTGGTATATTTATACATAGAATGCTACATAGCAGTAAAAGAACAAAGAATTCATCTGTGTGATAATGTGGATAAATCTCAAAGTAGTATGCCAAGGGAAAACATATACATATTAAAGGGAAAATACTGTAAGACTTAATTTAATTGGAAAAAGACAAACCAAATCTATTATGAAGGTGAACTAACTGGGAAATAGCACAAAGATTTAGAAGTCATAGAAATTTATATATCTTGATTGTATGAGGAGTTATAAAGATGTATACATACATTTGTCAAGACTCGATAGAATGCTACACTTAAAATAAGTGCGTTTTACTGTGTGTAAGTTATACTTTAATAAAACTGATTTTTTTCTTAAGTAGGCTCCATGTCCAGTATGGAGACCCACATGGGCCTTGATCTCACCACCCTGAGATCAAGACTGAGCTGAGACCAAGAGTGAGAAACTTAACTGACTGAGCCACGCAGGTGCCCCACACAAGTGCCCTAAAAGTCATTTAAATAAGACAAGTCACAGAATGTGAGAAGGTACTTGCAATGATTGTCAAGGACTGTAACCAGAATTTATAAAATCTATTACAACTCAATAAGAAAGAAAAACCTAACCTAATAACAATTAGACTAATTTCTTCACTGAAGAGCACGTCTAAAGGCTAGTGAACATATAAAATGTTAACTTTCTAGTACTTAGGAAAAGGAAATTAAATTCACAACTATTGCACAATGCTGAGAATAATGGACATTAAATAGATGGACCATCCCAAGTATCGTGAAGTTTAGAGTGTGCATTCCCATAAACTATGAAAACTTTTTGAATGTATTTTTTTAGGCTGATGTCTGATATATATGAAACAGGAAATTATTATCCTGGGTATTTACGCAATAAAAACGTGTAAGTATAATCCTGGTATTTACCTAATCAAAACTTGTACACAAAATAAATGCATGTTTAAGAAGTTTTAGCCTCATTATTCCCAATAATCCAAAGAACATGAAACATCAAAAAGTCCATCTGTGATAGAATCAGTTTTTAAAAAGTGGTATATTCATAAAATGGAAGGACATAACAATGAAGAAAAAATAATATTGCTACATTCAATAGCATGGAAAGTTCTCCCAAGCATGATTTTGAGTGAAGAAGCAAGACACAAAAGAATATGTAGAATATGATTTCAGTTACACAGATTTCAAAAATAAGCAAAACTAATTGACAGAGTTAGAAATCAGGATAGTGCTGCTATTCAGGGAGGATTGTGAGGCATGTATGGACCTGGTCTAGGTATATATATGGCTTAGATGATACAGTTCATGTTCTATTGGTATGTCTAGAACTGTGCCCTTATAATTTGTTCACTTTTCTGTAATGTTAAACTATTGCAAAATTTAACAATTAAAAAAACAAGGCAGACCCTAATACCATTTCATCTGACACTTCAGTATTATATGCTAGTTCCTTATTTCTACATTTCTTAGTGATGCACCAAACACTTTTTATGTACATTCCGTCTACTGCAATATGAGGCCATGCTTGGCACAGGTTGTATTCACTAGCATAGCTCAGGTTAACATCCAATCACTGAATTTCAAAGACCATGCCTTTTCAGTGATTCTCCTAGTTGTTATGTATATTTCCATCTCTTCTCTTCTCTACCCCTCTATCTTTCATTCATTACTCAGGCTACTGAAATCTGGCATCTTTATCCACTAATCTACTATCACTGCTCTTGCTTAATCCATTATTATTCCTCTTCTTTTAGAAGGGCTCCTTCCACCCTATTGCCCACATCTGGATAAGACCAATCTGTTTAGACTCTACGTCTTTAATATGTTACAAAAAAGTCCATCTTTTCCATTCCATCTGCTTGTACCATACTTCAGGTCACTTTGATCTCATACTCGATATAAAAACTTCATACTCTAACTGGACTTCCTGTCTCCTGTTTTGATCATCTTAATACATTTTCCTCACTGCGTCTAGAATAAGTTCTGAGATACTACCTCAATTCCTGCAGACTAGGATGTAATGTAGTCATGCTTTCTCACTTAACTTTCACTCAAAGGTAGCAGTGGAAACGCATGCACAAGCTATATAAATTTTTATATCCCTAGGTCTAACATTTATCATGAATTATAATATCTGTCTAAATTTTAAAAGGAACTTTTTCTGCATAATCTGATTAGCTATATAAAAGGAAAGACTAGTAAACAGGCAAAGGAAAACCAGAAATTCTTGATTTTTGAAAAGTTGAGGATCTGACCAAAAATTTTAGCATGGGGATATTTCCTTAAATTTTCACCAAGATATGATTGTGGATGCCTTACATAGCTAGCCTGTTATAGGTAAGAGCACTAAGTTAAAAAAAAAAAGTGTCCTTTGTGACCCGCCTTCAAAGTCACTAATGAATGTAAAATGTAGCTAATGTAGAAAAATAAAACAAAACAAAAGCTAACTGATGCATCTAGGAATTGGGACCTGGTCTTTGGAGATTGGAAGATGCATTAATAAAGCAAGGTCAAGATGTATTATCAGTGTATTAAGTCTTTGCCAAAATGATGATCCAAATAATATTTTGGTCTTTTGTTCCCTTTAATTCACATTTTATTGATTGCTAATTAAAGCAATTTTTCAAATATTTATTGGCACTTTATGCTTTATGTTTGAACATGATATTACTATCCTTTCACTGTTAATAAATAAAAGTGATTCCTTATCCTCTTCTAAAATATTTGCATATATTCAGGATATTAAGTCTTTGCAAATCTTATATGTTACAAATCCTATTTAATGGTTTGTTATTTAACATTTATTATAATTTAAGGTGGTGGTCGTATACATAAAATTTGGTTAATATGTAGTAGAATATATATCTTCTGTTTTACAATTTCTGAATCTGTTACCATTACTTGAGAGGCTTTACTGATTCTGATCTTGTCATATATTTATTTATATTTTCTTCCAATACTTTATGACTTATTCACATTAGTATCTTTACTGTATCTGGATTATACTTGGTATAAGGTATGAGGATATAGAATTTTCCCCAAAATGATCAGACAGTTGTTTTAATGTCATTTGAGGGATTGAGAAAGATGCGCTCTGAGCAGAAAAACCTGCAGTGATATGTTTGTGCCCATTACATAAAATGCTAATTTTTATCAATAATATATTAACTAAAGTTGAAATTTTTTTTTTAAAGATTTTATTTATTTATTCGACAGAGATAGAGACAGCCAGCGAGAGAGGGAACACAAGCAGGGGGAGTGGGAGAGGAAGAAGCAGGCTCATAGTGGAGGAGCCTGATGTGGGGCTCGATCTCATAACGCCAGGATCACGCCCTGAGCTGAAGGCAGGCGCTCAACCGCTGTGCCACCCAGGCGCCCCTAAAGTTGAAATTTTTGAAAAACAAAAGCATATCATGAACTGATGTTGAACACTAGTTTCTCATATGCTAGGAATATAACCTCAACATGTTTGCCTACTAAAATAGTAAAATGTCAAAATAAAAACAGGGGTGATTTTAATACAAAGTGGTCATAGAAATCGTGAGATGTGCTTAAATTTCAGCAAATAGATGGAGTTTTAAAACAAGAGACTGAATAAGAGGACTTTGGGAATAAGCACAGAAAGAAGAAAATACAGATTTCACACAATCTTTTTAAAAAACATAAAAGTTTAATATTGTAAACATTTCAATTAATCTATTGACTACATGGGAGTATATGATGAATTTTATTAGTTTTTATTTCTGCGCAAGTTTTCCATGGTAAATGATGTCAAATATAAATTTTTCATAATTCAAATGACTTCTTTAATGATAGAATCATGTTTTATTTTCTCCAGAACTAGGATCACTCCAAGTGTCAGCCCTTAAGGCACATAGATGCCACAGCTCTGTAATTCTCCTAGTGTATATGCCAACTGGATTACAGCATAGTGGTGATTAAGCTATCTGCTCAAGATTATCTTCCATATGTGTCACTGGTGTTTGTTCTTGTCTATGTCTACAGTTATAATACATTTCTCTAGTCAATATTCTTGAGAATATTTATCGATTAATTTTAATGAAATCGTACCAAAATGAATCCATAACTCAAAGTAGAAACCATAATTGATAATTGATTGATCTTGACAATTAATAGGAATATGGCTTATATTTGTCAAAACTCATCAAATTGGATGCTTAATATTTGTTCATTTCATCAGATATCAATTTTATTTAAAAGATTATGAAAAAATTGTGTTCTGGAGATTTGGTTTATTTTTCACAGTGACACAGTTATCAATTTTGAAATTGCTTTGTGTACTCTAAGCTTATTCAAGTGTGGTGTTGAAGAAAATAATACTGAGGCTTCTCATTATAAGGGAAACAAATTACAGTCATTTCTTAAGTAACCTGAATAGTGTATGTTAGAATTTTAAGTATCAGTACAAATGTATTACACACACACACAGAGTCTTCTGAGAGGGCTTTTAAGCAATAACACACCAACACAATCAATGCCCACTTTGGTTTTTACATATCATAATAAAAGGAACCTGGGGTCCTTGGAGAAATGACAGTATCGTTTACGGCTGCTCAAGGAAAGTATAAGGGAGCTAAAATCACCTTGTTGTAGAGAGTACTCAAAAAATGAAGAGGACATATAAACATAGTTCAGAATCCAATTAAAAGAGGCTCCCATTCACCGTATTTGGGGAATTTGGATATCAAATAAATGGTGATATTAATAAATTACAGCTTCTTGAGTAAAATGAGTATCCTTGAATCAATATTGCTTTATAGTAAGTGAATAATACACATGGGAGAAAAATAAGACCATCTTTATAGTAAAACATACTGAACTACCAATATAGAGGTAATGATTAAGTTAGCAAATCATCAATGAATGCTGAAACTAGTGGATAAAGATTTCATGAGAAACAGGATATTTATGCAGTCTCAAAATATCTCCAAAAAATTACTTATTATTACATGGAGAAAATAGTAACTTTGCAGTCTAGAGAGACTTGAAAGAGACCACCTTAGCCAAATGATCAGTTATCACCCCCAGTGGGAAAATCAGCATTATATGGCTCTTGAAAATGTGGACTAAGAACGATCTATCATCACTTCTGTTTTATTTCTGAAAAAACAAAAACAAAAACAAAAACAAAAAGAACCCAAACCTCAGTTTAATCTTGAGGAAAAATCAGATGAGCTTGAGTAACATGTCTCGTTTAAAAATCTCAAGACAATAAGGGGAAATATACACTGAGGAGCTGTTCTAGATTAACAGAGCTAAACAGAAATGAGAGCTAAATGCAGTGTATAATCATGCATTATGCTGGATCTAGAGGGAATAGAAAGATGTAAAAGGCATCACTTGGAAAATTTTATAAAATTTTAATATGGACTATAGATTAGAAAATATTTCAATGTCAGATTTTCTAATTTTGTTCATTATACTTTGGTTATTAGCGGAGGAGATTGAAAGGTGAGATGACAATACTATGAACACATATATATGTATATATAAGAATGTATATATATAATATAAAGTCTGTGTATGTATGTATATATAGAGAGAGAATGATGAAACAAATAATACAAAATGTAGATAATTGTGACTCCAGATTAAGGGCATAGGTAGAACTTTGTACCACTTTTGGAACATGCCTTTAAGTTTAAAATGTTACAAAAATTTGTACAAAGTGTTACAAAATTTGTACAAAAATTTTTACAAAACATCGTACAAAAATGTTACAAAAACTAGCTTGGGCTGAAACAACTATTGCAATATATATGACTGATTGTGGATTTGCCTTACAAGGGGTGTCATGATAGAATATGGACTGTCCTAAAATTATCAAATCATTTCATCATTTGAGAGTAGTTAACTTACAAATGAACAAAAGCTAGTAAATACCCTAATGATGCAATCATTAAGAGTTTCTAGAATTTCATATTCATATGAAATTTTAGA
The DNA here is from genome assembly GCF_017311325.1 of Ursus maritimus. NCBI lineage: Eukaryota > Metazoa > Chordata > Mammalia > Carnivora > Ursidae > Ursus > Ursus maritimus. The sequence continues at coordinate 63,104 of NW_024424786.1, read as the reverse complement.
ATATTATTAGTTTAGTGACACCTAGTATTTGGTATTTATTAAGAAGTTTGGGTGTTGTACAACATATGGAATGATTTTACCTGTGCTCAAACGTTTTCATGACTTTAGGAAATGACATTTTGTTTTCTGTTCATCAACAGTATGATCTTCCATTGATTGATGCTATCACTTATCATATTCTCTTTTTAATGTGAAAGTATTATTAGATTAAATTCACCCTTATTAATTAATTCCCTTTGGATTTGGGGGTAATTAAGAGCACATAATGAGGATAATGGCATGTAGCAACAATATTTTAATTATAAAATTCTTTACTAAGGTTTTTGAGCACTAGGCATATGAATGCATTTCAAATAAAATATGATTCATTTATATTTCTACAGCTAATGTGATTTTTTTATAATGATTTTTTATTATATTATGTTAGTCACTATACAGTACATCCCCGGTTTTCGATGTAAGGCTCGATGATTCATTAGTTGTGTATAACACCCAGTGCAACATGCAATATGTGCCCTCCTTACTACCCATCACCGGCCTATCCCATTCCCCCACCCCCCTCCCCTCTGAGGCCCTCAGTTTGTTTCTCATAGTCCATAGTCTCTCCTGTTTCATTCCCCCTTCTGATTACCCCCCCTTTCTTTATCCCTTTCTTCCCCTACTGATCATTATAGTTCTTATGTTCCATAGATGAGAGAAATCATATGATAGTTGTCTTTCTCTGCTTGACTTATTTCACTTAGCATTAGCTCCTCCAGTGCCATCCATGTTGTAGCAAATGTTGAGAACTCGTTCTTTCTGATAGCTGAATAATATTCCATTGTATATATGGACCACAATTTCTTAATCCAGTCATCTGTTGAAGGGCATCTCGGCTCCTTCCACGATTTAGCTATTGTGGACATTGCTGCTATGAACATTGGTGTGCATATGGCCCTTCTCTTCACTACGTCTGTATCTTTGGGGTAAACACCCAGTAGTGCAATGGCTGGACCATAGGGTAGCTCAATTTTTAACTTTTTAAGGGACCTCCACACTGTTTTCCAGAGTGGCTGTACCAACTTGCATTCCCACCAACAATGTAGGAGGGATCCCCTTTCTCCACATCCTCTCCAACAATTGTTGTTTCTTGCCTTGTCTATTTTTGCCATTCTAACTGGCGTAAGGTGGTATCTCAGTGTGGTTTTGATTTGAATTTCCTTGATGGCTAATGATTTTGAACATTTTTTCATGTGTCTGTTAGCCATTTGTATGTCTTCATTGGAAAAGTGTCTGTTCATTTCTTCTTTCCATTTTTTGATTTGTTTATTTGTTTCTCGTGTATTGAGTTTGAGAAGTTCTTTGTGGATCTTGGATACCAGTCCTTTATCTGTAGTGTCAGTTGCAAATATATTCTCCCATTCCGTGGGCTGCCTCTTAGTTTTTCTGACTGTTTCCTTGGCTGTGCAGAAACTTTTAATCTTGATGAAGTCCCATAAACTCATTTTATCTTTTGTTTCTCTTGCCTTTGGGGATGTATCATGAAAAAGGTTGCTTTGGCCGATGTCGTAGAGGTTGCTGCCTATGTTCTCCTCTAGAATTTTGATGGATTCCTGTCTCACATCGAGGTCTTTCATCCATTTGGAGTTTATTTTTGTGTATGGTGTGAGATAGTGGTCAAGTTTCATTCTTTTGCATGTAGCTGTCCAATTTTCCCAGCACCATTTATTGAAGAGACTGTCTTTTTCCCACCGGATGTTTTTTCCTGCTTTATCAAATATTAGTTGCCCAAAGAGCCGAGGGTCCATTTCTGGGCTCTCTATTCTGTTCCATTGGTCTATGTGTCTGTTTTTGTGCCAGTACCATGCTGTCTTTGTGATCACAGCTTTGTAGTACAGCTCGAAATCCGGCATTGTGATGCCCCCAGCTTTGTTTTTCCTTTTCAACAGTTCCTTGGAGATTGGGGGTCTTTTCTGTTTCCATACAAATTTAAGGACTATTTGTTCCAGTTCTTTGAAAAATGTCCTCGGTATTTTGATCGGGATAGCATTGAAAGTGTAGATTGCTCTGGGTAGCATGGACATTTTAACTATGTTAATTCTTCCAATCCATGAGCATGGAATATCTTTCCATCTTTTTATGTCTTCCTCAATGTCTTTCAAGAGTGATTTATAGTTTCTAGAATATAGGTCCTTTACGTCTCTGGTTAAGTTAATTCCAAGGTAACGTATGGTTTTTGGTGCTATTGTAAATGGGATGGATTCCCTAATTTCTCTTTCTTCGGTCTCGTTATTCGTGTATAGAAATGCAACTGATTTCTGAGCATTGATTTTGTATCCCGCCACGTTACTGAATTGCTCTATAACTTCTAATAGTTTGGGAGTGGCTTCTTTTGGGTTTTCCATATAGAGTATCATGTCATCTGCAAAGAGAGACATTTTGACTTCTTCTTTGCCAATTTGAATACCTTTGATCCCTTTTTGTCGTCTGATTGCTGTTGCAAGGACTTCTAGTACTATGTTGAATAATAGTGGCGAGAGTGGGCATCCTTGTCGAGTTCCTGATCTTAAGGGAAAGGCTTCCAGCTTTTCCCCATTGAGAATAATATTTGCAGTAGGCTTTTCATAGATGGCTTTTATGAGATTGAGAAATGTACCTTCTATTCCTACACTCTGAAGGGTTTTAATCAGGAAAGGATGCTGTATTTTGTCAAATGCTTTTTCGGCATCGATTGAGAGGATCATATGGTTCCTGAGTCTTTTCTTGTTGATATGATGTATCACGCTGATTGATTTGCGAATATTGAACCACGCTTGCATCCCAGGTATGAATCCCACTTGATCGTGATGGATAATCCTTTTAATGTACTGTTGGATTCTATTAGCAAGTATCTTGTTGAGGATTTTGGCGTCCATATTCATTAGGGAAATCGGTCTGTAATTCTCCTTTTTGAGGGGGTCTTTGCCTGGTTTGGGGATCAAGGTAATATTGGCCTCATAGAATGAGTTTGGTAGCTTTCCTTCTGTTTCTATTTTTTGAAATAGCTTTAGGAGAATAGGTATTATTTCTTCTTTGAATGTTTGGTAGAATTCCCCAGGAAAACCGTCCGGGCCTGGAGTTTTGTTATTTGGAAGGTTGTTTATCACTGACTCAATTTCTTCATAATTAATTGGCCTGTTTAAGGAATCAATTTCTTCCGGTTTCAATCTTGGTAGTTTATAGGTTTCCAGGAAGGATTCCATCTCTTCCAGATTGCTTAGTTTATTGGCATATAGCTGTTGATAAAAATTTCTAATAATCCTTCCAATTTCAATGGTGTTCGTCGTGACCTCTCCTTTTTCATTCATAATTTTAATAATCTGGGTCCTTTCTCTTTTCTTTTGGATAAGTCTTGCCAGTGGTCTGTCAATTTTATTGATTCTCTCAAAGAACCAGCTTCTAGTCCTGTTGATCTGCTCTACTGTACTTCTGGTTTCTGCTTGATTGATTTCAGCTCTAATTTTGGTCAACTGCTTCCTCGTGCGTGGATTAGGCCTGTCCCTCTGTTGCTGTTCCAGCTTCTTGAGGTGAGAATATAAAAACTGCATTTTAGATTTTTCTATTCTTTTGAGTGAGGCTTGGATGGCTATGTATTTCCCCCTTAGGACTGCCTTTGCAGTATCCCATAGGTTTTGGACTGTTGTATTTTCATTCTCATTGGTCTCCATAAATTGTTTAATTTGATTTTTGATTTCCTGGTTTATCGAGTCATTCCTGAGCAGGATGGTTCTTAGTCTCCAAGTGTTTGAGTTTCTTCCAAATTTTTCCTTGTGGTTGAGTTCCAATTTCAGAGCGTTGTGGTCTGAGAATATGCAGGGGATAATTTCAATCTTTTGGTATCGGTTGAGACCTGTTTTGTGTCCCAGAACATGGTCTATTCTTGAGAATGTTCCATGGGCATTAGAATAGAATGAGTATTCTTTGGTTCTGGGGTGTAGTGTTCTATATATATCTATGAGGTCCAACTCGTCGAGTATGGCATTCAAAGCCTTTGATTCTTTGCTTAGTTTTTGCCAGGGTGTTCTGTCTATTTCTGAGAGTGGAGTGTTGAGGTCCCCTACTATTAATGTATTTTTATTTATATGTCTCTTTATTCTGGTTAAGAGTTGGCTTGTGTATCTTGCTGCTCCCCTGTTGGGGGCATATATATTTATAATTGTCATATCCACTTGTTGAATACTTCCCTTAAGAATAATATAGTGCCCTTCTGCATCTCTAACTATAGTCTGTAGTTTAAAATCCAATTTATCTGATATGAGAATTGCTACCCCAGCTTTCTTTTGAGGTCCATTTGCGTGAAAGATGGTACTCCATCCCCTTACTCTCAGTCTGAATGCATCTTTGGGTTCGAAATGAGTCTCTTGTAGACAGCAAATGGATGGGTCATTTCTTTTTATCCAATCTGCAACCCTGTGGCGTTTTATGGGATGGTTCAAACCATTTACATTAAGACTGAGTACTGAGAGATATGATTTTAATGTTGCCATGTTGCCAGTAAAGTCTTTGTTTGTATTGGCTGTGACTTTCTGTTCTGTATCACTCTTGGGGCCTTTTTACTTTTATAGAACCCCCCGTAATATCTCCTGTAGGGCTGGTTTCGTGGTTACGAAATTGGTTAATGACTGGCGATTCTGAAATGTCTTTATTTCTCCATCAATTCTGAATGACAGCCTTGCTGGATAAAGGATCCTTGGCTGCATGTTTTTCTCTGAAAGAGCTTTAAATATGCTCCCCCAACCCTTTCTCTCATTCCAGGTCTGTGTAGACAGGTCTGACGTAATTCTGATGCCTTTGCCTTGGTACATGAGAAATTTCTTTGCCCTGGCCGCTTTCAATACTGTATCCTTGGATCTTATATTTGCGAATTGCACTGTGACGTGACGTGGTGTAGGTTTGTCGTGGTTGAGCTTGGGAGGGGTCCTCTCTGCCTCTTGGACACAAATGTTTGTTTCCCTTGCTAGATTAGGGAAGTTTTCAGCTACAATTTGTTCAAATATCTCTTCTAGATCTCTGTTTTTCTCCACCCCCTCGGGGATGCCGATGATTTTAACATTGGATCGTTTCATTGAGTCAGTAATCTCCTGTAGCCAGCATTCGTGGGCGTGGATTTTTTTAAAAACCTCTTCTATTTTCATTTTTTCCTCTATTAACCCATCCTCCAATTCACTAACCTTTTCCTCTGCTTCGGTGACCCTGACCGTCAGAGCCTCTAGGTTTGCCTGCAATTGGCTCATAGAATTTTTAATTTCTGTCAAATTTACTCTTATTTCGGACCATAGGGATTCTATATTCTCAGAAACCTTTTCGTTAATACTTTTTTCAATTCTGCTCATCATTTTGACCATCGTTACTCTGAATTCCATTTCTGATAATTTGGTTACATCCATATCCATTATTTCTGTGGCAGAGGCCACAGACTCACGGTCTTTTCTTTGCTGGGCGGGGGGGGGCTTCTCCTTCTTGTCATTCTGATGAGGAGAGGTTGCGGGGTTGTCCAGAGCCCAAATTATTGACTGGGTCCCAGGCCGTGCCCCTTGTTTTATAGGGATCTTAGAGATGTGGGCTTCTTCTTTAAAGATTTTATTTATTTACTTATCTGAGAGAGACAGACAGTCAGCAAGAATGGAAACAGAAGCAGGGGAGTGGGAGAGGAAGAAGCAGGCTCCCAGCGGAGGAGCCCGATGAGGGACTCCTTTCCGGAACGCTGGGATCACGCCCTCAGCCGGAGACAGGCGCTCAATGACTGCGCCACCCAGGCGCCCCGGGTTGTGGGCTTCTTGATTTTTCAGCCTGCCTTCTGTGTTCTGTGGGAGGGGCCTGCCGCGCCGATACTCAGGCAACCCTGTTTGGTTAGAGTCTCCGTGTCCCCTGCGAGGGAGGATGGGGATGGGCACTCTCTGAGCCGGTATTTCCAGGCTTTTGTTCTCTGGCAGCTTTCCCTGGCGGTCGGCTATGCCTCTTCTGAGAGTCAGAGCAGCAGAGGCTGCATTGTCACAGAACAGAGGGATTGCGGCCCGTTCTCCACTGATATTCTGGCCACTTTAACTCTGTTACTTTTGGTGCTGCTCAACCCTGCAGCGTCCCGGGATTTGCGCCCCACACCCGGCGTCCCTGCCCTCACTTCCAGGGCCGGCGCGTCTCTGTCCTTTGTGTTTCTAATGCCTCCAGCCACCAGCCGACCCGCGCGCTCCCGGGTCTCCCGGTCTCAGTCTATGCCCGGTGAGCACACCGCGATTCCGGAGTTCCGTGAGAAGCCTGGTGGTGCGCGCACCCGGTTCAGGGTCTCAGTCTGATGTTTCACGGGTGCCAACCGCGAGTCCGCCCGCTCCCCCGTGCAGGTGGCCCGCCAGCAGCCTCCGCCCCGCGCACGCTCTGGGAGCTCCCAGTCTCAGTCTGGATCCCGTGAGCACACCGGGATTCCGGTGTTCTGCGAAATGCCTGGTGGCGTGCGTTCACGGCTCACCGGTCTCAGTCCGCTCTCTTGCGGGTGCCCACCATGGGTCCGCCCGCTCCCACGTGCAGGTGGCTGCCGCTTCCCAGCGCCCAAACACGGCGGCTCCCTCCCCCTTCCATTTATCTTCCAATATCTGTGCGTGGTTTTACAGCTCCCCTCTTGGTACCTCAATAGTCAGCGCTGGAGATGTTCATTTGTGGAGATCCAGATGTATCTTCCTGCGTCTCAGGCTGATTCTGTGGTTATTTAGGCTGGTCTGTTACCTATCCAGCTCGACTCAGGGGACCGGCTGAAAAAGGGGTCCCCTACTCCTCCGCCATCTTAAGTCCCCAAAAGTCTAACATCAGACTTTTAATTTAGAATTTACAATAGTTAAATATGGGTAGCTTTACCAAATAATGGCTTGTCCATGAAGAGTACAATGAAGAAAAAAATTGTGATGCAAATCTATATTTTTTACCATGGAAAAGTATTGACAGAAATTGATTGAACGTATACTATTTTCAAGTATATTTACACATTTTTCCACTGAAAGTATACACCTAAAGCAATTTTGTTGCCTCTTGTTAATATTTTGTTATCTACGGGTTGAAGAGTAGCCAGAAATATCTTTTCGTCAGAATATTCTTGTTTTGCCCTTGTAATGTATCTAATAAAATGGTTGCACCTTATTGTCTCCAAGGACATGATTCCCACCGCTCCCTCTATTATGTATTTTGCCAAAATGCACTGCATACTGGAATCATTAATCATGTTCAAACTTCAGTCACAGAGGACCCACTTTTTACCCACAGAGAGAGCTCCTGCACATCCATAACAGTCTGAGATAATAAAGCACTCATGTAACTTCACCGTGTAAAATTCTATCTTTGCCCAGAGCAATCAGAAATCACCTGTCAAAATCTTCTATAACTCACCTTAAATTGATCATCATTTAAAATAAATGACAGGTTTTTTTTTTTCAGGTTTGCTATATAAGAAATTTTTTCCCTAGGTTTAAAGCAGAATAGAATATTTAATGAGAGTTTGTGGTAACTCAGAGAACAAATACTATCTGCAGTAAAACACTGTCCATGAGTGTGTATGTGTCCGTGAGGGGGCATTTGTGTGCATATTTGACTCCACTTACACTTCCAGTTTCATTGTTGGGACCATGAGGATTACACAGTCACCTAAAGCCAGAAGAGTAAGTAAGTATATTCTTATTTGGTAATTTCAGTTTCTTTCTTCATTCAACATTCTAGTTCCTTGTTCTCTGCAAAATATCAGGCTGGTCTTTTTAAATATGAGATGGCAATAAATTAACTTTGATACCTCTGAAAAAGCAAGTTGTTATTTAAATGGTATTTTCTTTTAGAAAAATTAAATGTGAAGGGATTAGATTCACTGCAGATATTGAATACACGTATCAGTAGAGATGGGTCCAGAACCTGTTCACACTTTTCATCTTTAGTATCTATACCCATACCAATCATATCATAGGTTCTCAATAAAAATGTTTCAATTGATTCATGAGTAGTCATAGAAATAGGAGGGACAAACAGAAATGACCTGCCCCACACTATGACACTTATCAATCAATATACATTTGATTGTATATTGATGTACCAAGTGCCTTCATCAGAGTGCCAGGTTATTAGCAATGTGCTCGTTAGCGAGCAATGAGCTAATGATAAACACAAATATTCCTTGCACTATACTAAATTGAAAATACACCTGAATTAGAGTGGTTTACCAGAACATTCACTAAATATTCCAGGATCACAGAAGATAAGTTTTGGTGATCAGAAAGAAAGCAGAGTTTGGGATTGTGGGAGAGCGCTCTGAGTTAGGAAGCCACAATGAAGCACCGAGAGCTTTAGAATTCTCTCAGTTGGGTTGAGAAGGGTCAATTCTTATATGAGCCTGTCATAAAAGGGTACCTGGTTATCGGTTAATGATTTCTTCCCCTGAGCATAGATTAGTGCTCCTTTTCTGCAGAGAGGCCTACAATCCAAGGTAATTTCCAGTCCGTAGGACTCTGCTGCTGTTGTATATTACTGTCTTGATAGAATTAACATGCTTCAATTCACCAGACCTTAGAAAAGCACACTTCTAGGTTTCTTGTTGGGTTCAGATTGCTAGAAATAAGTGAAACCATTCATATAAGACACTAATTAATTTTTCCATAAGAAATCCTTTTCTTTCTTGGACGGGAGGGGGGGAAAAGACACAGACTCTTTATTTACAAAAGGAAATAGCTGTCCATATGATTAATTACCTAATGATAGTTGAGAAAGAAATGTGAAATAAATATTGCCTCATGTACAAAATTGCAGAGTCTCTGAACTCTGCTCTTAGTATTTCTTTACAGAACACTGAACGGGTTATCAGAGGCACCAAAATTCACAAGCTTCGTAAAGAATTCAGGAAAGGAGTGCCTGGATGGCTCAGTCAGTTAAATGTCCGACCCTTCATTTTGGCTCAGGTCATGATCTCAATGTGGTGAGATTGAGCCCCTCCTTTGCTCTCCCTGAGCATGCAGTCTGCCTGAGATTTCTCTTGCTCCCTTTCCCTTTGCTCTCCCCATGGGCTCACATGCATGCTGCCTCTCTAAGTCTGTCACTCGCTTTTTCTCTCGATAATGTTCAACATAAAATTTGTCCACACTGTTTGACAAGTTAGTCACAAGAGCTATCATAAGACTAGTCATAGACTACAATGGGAATATTAAGAGGAAAAGCTACTTCTATCTTAAAGGATTATACATAGATTCCCAGTGAAATTTATTTATTTATTTTTTTAAAAGATTTTATTTATTTATTCGACAGAGATAAAGACAGCCAGCGAGAGAGGGAACACAAGCAGGGGGAGTGGGAGAGGAAGAAGCAGGCTCATAGCGGAGGAGCCTGATGTGGGGCCCGATCCCACAACGCCGGGGATCACGTCCTGAGCCTAAGGCAGATGCTTAACCGCTGTGCCACCCAGGCGCCTCCTCCCCCCCCCCCGTGAAATTTATACCTAAACCAAAAGTTGAAAGACAGATAGGGAGGGGAGGGGCTGCAACTATAGAAATCACTAAAGACAAAAGGATCAGCCTATGAGAATTTACACAGATAATTTTAAGCATGGCCCTTTATGGGAACTGCTAGTAAATAACTTAAGCAAAGTGAAACAGGAGATGTGAAACCAGCACCCTGACTCTATAGACTGTATTCTTCCTCGCTATGAGATATTACCACTTTTTTTTCCTTTTTTTTTTGAAGTATAATTAACAGTGTTATATTAGTTTCAGTGGTACAATATAATGATTCAACAGTTCTATACGGAACTCGGTGCTCATCAAGGTAAGTGTACTCTTAATCCCCTTTATCTATTTCACCCAGGCTCCACCCACCTCCCCTCTGGCGACCACCAGTTTGCCCTCCGGACTTAAGAGACTGTTTTTTTGTTTGTTTCTTTTTTCCTTTGTTCATTCATTTCTTGTTTCTTAAATTCCACAGATGAGTGAAATTATGTGGTATTTCTCTTTCTGTAACTGAATTATTTCATTTTCATTATGTCCCGTAGATCCATCTGTATTGCTACAGCTGGCAAGTTTTCATTCTGTTTTAAGCCTGAGTAATGTTCCCCTGTATATCATAAGGGTATATGCATACTAGATGGTAAGATAGCAGCCAGTGTAAGCACACTAGGAGAATAGAACAAGAAATTCGGTCAATTGTTTGAAGTAGTACTGGAAATATTAGAAAGATCTCCATAAGATAAGAAACTCAAATTTTATAATGAAGGCAAAAGGGAGTGATGAAAAGCATTACCATTACTGCTCGGGTTACAAAAATTCCATTTACAAACTCTGAAAATCATAACTAAATGTTTATTTTTTAAATCAACTTAATATCAGTGTCTTCCCTCTCTACCTAACTCCAGCACCTACCTCATTCTCATGACTCATTACCATCTATCTGTTGCTGCCCTCAACCCAGCTTCACCTTAGTTCTGCTACATTTGCACAGTTCTGATATTAAGAGGTAAAGAAATACCAGCACCCATCAGAGCTGGCATTACCAAAATAATGCATCATCTCTTCGGGTCCTCAGATACCTCTTCTGTGCTCTACTGCTGTGGGATCGACCTCTTGTTTCCCTTCCCATATTACTTTTACAGTCCAGTGGTTCTCCGTATAAGCTTTAAGACACTTTTAGTATTTCTGCAGCAAATTGCAATACAGGAAAATTTATGAAGTACCAAATGTTCTTTTTCAGTTTCCTGCCACCATTAGGCATGAGAACACCTTTCTTCTAATTCTATACCAGTCTTGAGAATGGGAAAACTATGTGACTTTCTAAAGCCTTTTCATTTTTTTAATAATTTTTATTTTGTTATATTAGTCACCATACAGTACATCCCCAGTTTTTGATGCAATGTTGCATGATTCATTATTTGCGTATAACACCCAGTGCACCATGCAATATGTGCCCTCCTTAATACCCCTCACCGGCCTATCCCAATCCTCCACCTCTCTCCCCTCTCTAAAGCCCTTTTAGCCTCTGTTCAAGGAGCAACTAATTATTCCCTATTATTTTCCTCCTTTGACCTCTACAAGGAAAAAAAAAAACTGCAGAAGTCAATGTCGTTTTCTTTCCTTCTGTTGTTCTGGCTCCGTATCACTGGAAGATAGCAGGGGGACCCAAACACAGAGATCTCATCCAGAACCATCGAATTCACTAAACTAGCCCCAAATCTCTTATTCCCTGCTAAACAAATTTCATAAATTCTCTAACGATAAAAGACTTGTCCTTACTCATTACTCTGAATAAAATATTTATTACCTGAAAATATTCCATTAATCTAAATGCTTGATGCATTTGAAAATTAAAATCCATAAATATATTCCTTCTTCTACTCTTCACAATTCTTACTTAAAGCCAAAATCAATTAACTTTCTCGTAACTGAGAGCCAGATCAAGACTTTCACAGAAAAATCTAGGATGGGATGAATGTCAGTTAATAACAGTTCAGAAACATTTTTCTACAACACATAGGGGAGAATTAATCACATCTGGGCTTTTAAAAAATGATTTGCTTGCATTGATTTTAAAATATTGATGGAGAAGCAAAGACATATGTTAAGTGTATGTTAATATGCCTTTCCAATATTTTAGCTATGAGATAAAGACACCCAGAATAAAATTAGAACTGTGAGTGCGAGAGTAAAAGTAACAAATTAAGAACAGAACCAGAATGGCAAGACCTAGTGATAAAATGGGAGTAAAGAAAAAGGAACAATAAAGAATGTCCTTATATGAGACTTAGGGTTGACAGGGAAGGATATGCAATAGTGAGAGGCACACTTAAAATCCTGAAATGTGCACATCTACAGGACTCTCAAAAAGAAATAAGAAGATAACAAAATAAGAATGCTCAGTGTAGTTAATGAGTGTTCACGATATTCCAAATGCACCTCTATATATTTATCTATATTATCTAAATTTATCATTATAACCCTAAGATGTAAATATTATTCTTACCTGAATTTTGCACATGAAAAAAAAACACACAATATAAAGAAGTTAAGCAAATTGTTCCAAGACACTCAGAAAGGAAAAAGGGATAGTGTAAATTCCAACCCTCTAAGTCCCATCTCGATGCTGAATAAGCTGAATGTTGAAATCAGAATACTGTAAGATGTATTTTTCCCTGCAGATATAAATTTGTGAATTCCCAGCCTATTTGAAGTCACCTTACTTATAAGAATCACCTCATTTATGAAAGACTGAAAGAAAGTATTTTCTAGAGAAGGGATTTCAGATGCATAAACAACCATAGGGATTAGAAAAAGAAAAACCACGAAAGAGAATGAAAAAATAGACAAATCAGTAGGAAGAAATTCAAGGAAAAGTCAAATACTGGGAACAAAGCTGTAAAGACTTTCATAAGTTAGCAGTTTATAGTCTCATATGCCACAGAATTTGAGGTAAATGAAGACTGAATCTTGTTTAATTAGTGAAACAAGAGGGAAGCTGGTGGTGGGTGACCTTGGCTATAGTAATTTAAATGGTGCAAAAATCAGAGGAGTTGATGTACAAATGGTAAGTAGGACAGAGGAGACAATTACTATGTAGGTGAAATTTAAGTGAAAATGTGGAAGTATAATTCAGAAATGGCTAAAATCTCTTAAATCTGATATTGCTAAATGTCATTTATAGTAAGGTGGTTGATTATATTTCAAACTGAAAGAAAACTAGCCAAAAGTAAACAAAAAAAAACAGGGATGTGCCTTTCAACTCTATAAATATACTCCTAATGTTCCCTTACTTCTCTGTAATAAATGTTGAATGCAACACATTGCTATGCAATACATACAAGGAGCGATATGTCATTGTCAAATGTGTTTAGAAAGAAACAACAGAAATTCAGTTTAGAATTTTAATATCAAGAATCTACTCTTAATGAGAACCCTTAGATGGGAAAAGAGCGGGGAAAGTTCTCAAGAACAGTAGCAGTTAGTTAGAGTATGTTAGGGCTTTCACTGCTGAAGAAATCTAGAAGAAAGTACTGAATGAGAAAATACAATCCCACACGTTAGCTCGCAAGCTGGGCAGAAATTCTTAGCACAAGGATACCCCAGAAATCATAAAAATCTATTCTAAAAGTAGAAAGATAATACAGCAAAAGGTAAATATCACAATGTTAAATGTGTACATTAAAGGAAAATTTCTATGGTGAAAACCTGAAAAAAAATTGGGTTGTTAACACACTTAAATGAATCTTTAAGAAAATAGAGCCAATAAAAATGTCTTTCTTTTCCCCACTAAAAATGTCTTAAACACACTTCCAAGAAGACAGTCTAAATAAGCTGACACAGCATAAGCTATGCAATAAGTATTCATTGCCTGTTTAATAATTAATACTCATGTAAACTTTAATACTGGGATTATCTTGCCAAAGATCATTGTTAGTTTTTCTTAAAAGTCCTCTGCTACAAGCATGTCTGCAGACAGAAAATTTGGGGAGAGAAGAATTGTTGATTCAAAAGCAATATATGGAGAGGATTTTTTTTCAGTGATGTTTATAAGATGATGTATTGAACTGACACCAAGTATACATAAGCTATAGATTTATTATAAGCAGCAATAAAAAGTATGTGATATTCAAATGTGAAGACTCAGTTTGTGTGACAAAGAGAGGTATTCAAATATTGTCATGTGTTACGTGCACTCACTTCTCAACTAACCAGTGTATAGGAATCACTCTCAGATTGACTTCTCTTGAGGTTACACACTGGCCAGGACTTTGGAATTCATCATATAGTCTTCCTCGTCATTTCAAGCACTGGGCAAAAAACAGTAGTCAAGGATGAGAAACCAAACATCACTAACAACTTTCATCTTGCTGGGACTGACAGAGGACCCCCCAACTGAAAATTTTGCTTTTTATCTTTCTGTTTCTTTCCTACATGTTGAGTGTGTCCGGAAACCTAACCATCATCACCCTCACTCTGATTGATTCCCACCTTAAAACACCGATGTATCTTTTCCTCCAAAATTTCTCCTTCCTAGAAATTTCATTCACAACTGCTTGTGTCCCCAGATTCTTATACAGCATATCATCTGGGGACAAGTCCATTACCTATAATGCTTGTGCCAGTCAACTGTTGTTTACAGACCTCTTTGCAGTAACAGAATTTTTTCTCCTGGCCACCATGTCCTATGATCGCTATGTGGCCATCTGCAAACCCCTGCGTTACACTATCATCATGAGTCCCACAGTCTGCAGGAACTTCATCCTCTTCTGTTGGGTAGCAGCACTCATCATCATTCTCCCACCAATGAGTCTAGGTTTGGGCCTGGAATTCTGTGATTCAAACATCATTGATCATTTTTGCTGTGACGCATCTCCTATCCTGAAGATTTCTTGCTCAGACACATGGTTGATAGAACAGATGGTTATAGTCTGTGCAGCATTGACCCTCATCGTCACCCTCATGTGTGTAGCTCTTTCCTACATTTACATCATTGGGACCATTCTACGGTTTCCCTCTGCCCAGCAAAGGAAAAAGGCCTGTTCCACTTGTTACTCCCACATGATTGTTGTTTCCATTACGTATGGTAGCTGCATCTTCATTTATGTCAAACCTTCAGCCAAGGATGAAGTAGCTATTAATAAGGGGATCTCACTCCTTATTGCTTCTATCTCACCAATGTTGAATCCCTTTATTTACACACTGAGAAACAAGCAAGTGAAGCAAGCTTTTCATGACTCAATTTAAAAAATTGCATTGCTCTCAAAGATGTAAAGGAGAAATAAGTGATTGCATCCGACTGAAAGGAAAGTTGAAGAGGCACAAACATGAACCTTCTAATAGTATTTGTCTTTGTCACTTATTTTGCAGTCATATGGACTTTCTCACTTTCTTTTTAAACAGCTTACTGTGAACCTTATTCCATTTTTACTGTCCACTAAAACTAAAATCTGCAGGTATTTACTCTTAGTGTCTAACGGCAATTGACGTTTGCCAAATATGTTGGTTGTTATCCCTGAAAACACAGTACAACACATTTTTTTTGCCATATTTGTACACTGTTAGGTGTGACTATATAGCCTATGTTATACATAATAGAATGGCTGTGGAAGTGATGTGCACCATTTCTAGACCTGACCTGGCCTGTAAAATATCTAATATGTGATTCACCATTCTTTTTTTTCCCCCACCTCTTAGCCAGGTGCCAGATTTAAATGACTTTGTAAGCTTCACATTGGTGATGAATGCAGTTAATTTTCCATCTCAGCTATAGTCTCCATCCAAAGACAGGCAGTCACAGCAAATTTGATAAAGCTTCTCCTCTGCCCCACCTCAACTCAGTTGTCACCAGATTTGACAGGTAAAGTATTACAGAACTATCCCTGTCACTTAGTTAAGGGGACCACATACACAGTTACCTCTATTTTGGCTAAATGGGTGAAATTATGAACCATACTAAAGTATCTTTAGAAGTAAGTACAGTAAAATTTAATGGTATGAATGTTATGTCCTGACTATTGGCATCCTCCTCCTCAGACACCCATAAATTCAAATCCAGCCCAGAACAACAATATGAGGAAAATAATACGAAACATAGTATACACAAAGTTGTGAAGTTATACTACTACCCACCCCTCTTTCACCTCTCCTGGTCCTATAAACCTTTCCAGCTAAGTGTCCATATTACTTCTTCTCATCTTCAGTATGAGGAGCCAATTATTTAAATAAAATTCTAGACTTCTGTCATATACATTTTTGGAATAACTAGTGTTTAAACTGCCCTTTCCAACTTTCAAGGAGTCCATTGCATTGAGGGCATATGGAATATAATATGTGTATATAATATTTTGTTCTTCTTGACCCTTTATGTACATTCATAGGAGTAAATCATGTAACTGTATCAGAAGGAATAGATTCAAGATACTCTACAAGGGATTGTGCACATGGACGTGGTCCCTCAATCTCTTGCAGATCCCCTAAGCTTAACCAAGGAAGTAACTTAGCCCCCTGTACAAAGATTTGCCATTCCAAATCACAATCCTCACTACATTTGCAACTCTTACAAGAGAGGATAAATTGAATAAATCTGAATGAGCATTTTCAGGCATGCGTGTTGAGCTAAAGTGGCTTTCTCACACATTACCATTGATATTTCACTAGTAATTCTTTAGTGACATTCTAATAATTGATCTATTTTTTCATCTTACTCTTTGAAAACATGTTTCTCTGAAGGTCTGTCATTAATTAATCCCTTTAAAGGATTTTCACCAGGTCACGTCTTCCTTTCTGCTACCATGCACCCTGCTTGTTGGGTCCTGTCACAGCTTTTTTTTTTAAATGTTTTTTTATTATATTATGTTAGTCCCACAGTCAGTCACAGCTTTGATCCAACACCATTAAGGCTAGGCAGTCACAGCTCTGCACTCCATACCCTGGGGACTAAAATTCAGCTATGACTAGACTGCACTGCTCTAGGCGCAGCCCACTGAGGCACTACTGCTCCCTCCCTGGAAGTGGAAACACTACACCCCACCTAGCGGGCAGCTTCACACTCCTTTGCAGATGCAAGTCTTTTCCCACCAAAGCCAGTTTGAAAAGGCTGCAAGAGGCAACTGCTCCCTCAAATTTGTAGACATCACTGCAAAGCCATGATGTTTCATAGAAACATGAAAAGGCAAAGTAATATGACACCATCAGGGAAGCACAATAACTTTGCAGTCACTGAGACCAAACAGTTGGAAATCTATGAGTTACATGAAATAGAATTCAAAATAATTATTTTAAAGGGGATGAACAAGTTGTGAGGATCTAAGTACAGTATGGATAATAATTGATAATACCATATTAAATACTTGATTTGCTGAGAGATCTTAAGCACTTACCACAAAATAAAAAAATATATACATATAAGGTGATGGTTATTTAATTAATTTGATTGTGGTTTTCATCTCACAATGTTTATGTGTATTAAATCATCATTAAAACATTACATTTAATTTCATCTGCCAATTATTCCTAATAAATCAGGATAAAAACACAGAGACATATATACAAAAAAATAACCATTTAATTAACAATAAAAATAGAAATAGAAATTCCCATAAAATATAAAAGAGAAGAATCATAAATATCTGGGAGGTATTTCTGAAAACTATCAAAAGTAATCATTCTGCATTTTCTTTTATTAAAACCTTCTTTCCTTTTATTATCTGGATAGTTATATTTACATTAAGCATTTATTACACATTTTCCAGGATTAATAAATTAAAAAATTGTCGTTATCATCTTACAAATACTAAAAATGCTGTTGAAATAAAAGAAAGTTGCCTTTTGCCTTGTAATATTGTACTTCTTATTGCATACGTGGCCTACTTCTGACATTAACGTTATTTGTATCTGCATCTTTCAGGACATTTTCCCCAGTTCTGTTTATTCCACTCTATATTCCCAGAGTCTTACCCAAGAGATTCATTAGTAATGTTTAGGACATAACCACCAAGGACATACATGTTTATTTCACTTAAAAGTGGGTCAATTTTGTTAATTTAGAAATTGTGCTAGAAATATCAGAATACCAATTTTTACAGAAACAGAGATCCTTATCCACCCATTTAAACTATTATAAGCTTTGTAGTTAACAGGGTAAAGGAAATATTTCCTGGGCTCAAAAGGAAGCAGGCTTCATGCTGAAAACCTCTTCATCTTATGTAGATGGTGAACCACTTAGTGAAAACTGCAATTGCTGAGCTCTCTGTGTAAGTCTGCAATCAGAGAATGAGCAATCAGGGCCCACCGCACTAGGTGCCCTCTTCAGGAATATTTTTTTTTATTTTAATGTTTTTTTATTATATTATGTTAGTCACCATACAGTACATCCCCGGTTTCCAATGAAAAGTTCGTTGATTCATTAGTTGCGTATAACACCCAGTGCACCATGCAATACGTAACCTCCTTACTACCCATCACCAGTCTATCCCATTCCCCCAACCCCCTCCCCTCTGAAGCCCTCAGTTTGTTTCCCAGAGTCCATAGTCTCTCATGCTTCATTCCCCCTTCTGATTACCCCCCCTTTCTTTATCCCTTTCTTCCCCTACCGATCTTCCTAGTTCTTATGTCCCATAGATGAGAGAAATCATATGATAATTGTTTTTCTCTGCTTGACTTATTTCACTTAGCATTATCTCCTCCAGTGCCGTCCATGTTGCAGCAAATGATGAGAACACGTTCTTTCTGAAAGCTGAGTAATATTCCATTGTATATATGGACCACAACTTCTTAATCCAGTCATCTGTTGAAGGGCATCTCGGTTCCTTCCATGATTTGGCTATTGTGGACAATGCTGCTATGAATATAGGGGTGCATATGGCCCTTCTCTTCACTACCTCTGTATCTTTGGGGTAAATACCCAGTAGTGCAATGGCCAGGTCATAGGGTAGCTCAATTTTTCACTTTTTAAGGGACCTCCACACTGTTTTCCAGAGTGGCTGTACCAAGGTGCATTCCCACCAACAATGTGGGAGGGATTCCCTTTCCTCACATCCTCTCCAGCAATTCTTGTTTCTTGCCTTGTCAATTTTTGCCATTCTAACTGGCGTAAGGTGGTATCTTAGTGTGGTTTTGATTTGAATTTCCCTGATGGCTAAAGATGTTGAACATTTTTTCATGTGTCTGTTAGCCATTTGTATGTCTTCATTGGAAAAGTGTCTGTTCATATCTTCTGCCCATTTTATGATTTGTTTATTTGTTTCTTGTGTATTGAGTTTGAGAAGTTCTTTGTAGATCTTGGATACCAGTCTTTTATCTGTAGCATCATTTGCAATTATATTCTCCCATTCCGTGGGCTGCCTCTTAGTTTTTTTGACTGTTTCCTTGGCTGTGCAGAAGCTTTTTATCTTGATGAAGTCCCACAAGTTCATTTTGTCTTTTGTTTCTCTTGCCTTGGAGAGGTGTCATGAAAAAGGTTGCTTTGGCTGATGTCGTATAGATTGCTGCCTATGTTCTCCTCTAGGATTTTGATGGATTCCTGTCTCACATCGAGGTCTTTCATCCATTTGGAGTTTATTTTTGTGTATGGTGTGAGAGAGTGGTCAAGTTTCATTCTTTTGCATGTAGCTGTCCAATTTTCCCAGCACCATTTATTGAAAAGACTGTCTTTTTCCACTGGATGTTTTTTCCTGCTTTATTGAAGATTAGTTGCCCAAAGAGCCGCAGGTCCATTTCTGGGTTCTCTATTCTGTTCCATTGGTCTATGTGTCTGTTTTTGTGCCAGTACCATGCTGTCTTTGTGATCACAGCTTTGTAGTACAGCTCGAAATCTGGCATTGTGATGCCCCCAGCTTTGTTTTTCCTTTTCAACAGTTCCTTGGCGATTCGGGGCATTTTCTGTTTCCATACAAATTTAAGGACTATTTGTTCCAGTTCTTTGAAAAATGTCATTGGTAGTTTGATCGGGTTAGTATTGAAAGTGTAGATTGCTCTGGGTAGCATGGACATTGTAACTATGTTAATTCTTCCGATCCAAGAGCATGGAATATTTTTCCATCTTTTTGTGTGTTCCTCAAAGACTTTCAAGAGTGATTTGTAGTTTCTAGAATATAGATCCTTTACATCTTTGGTTAAGTTAATTCCAAGGTAACGTATGCTTTTTGTTGCTATTGTAAATGGGATGGATTCCCTAATTTCTCTTTCTTCAGTCTCATTATTCGTGTATAGAAATGCAACTGACCAACAAGAATGAAAACACAATGGTCCAAAACCTATAGGGATACTGCAAAGGAAGTCCTAAGGGGGAAGTACATAACCAACCAAGCCTCACTCAAAAGAATAGAAAAATCTAAAATGCAGTTTTTATATTCTCACCTCAAGAAGCTGGAACAGCAACAGAGGGACAGGC
The DNA here is from genome assembly GCF_017311325.1 of Ursus maritimus. Lineage (NCBI taxonomy): Eukaryota > Metazoa > Chordata > Mammalia > Carnivora > Ursidae > Ursus > Ursus maritimus. The sequence goes on along the minus strand of NW_024424786.1, from coordinate 43,235 downwards.
CTAATCCAGGCATGAGGAAGCAGTTGACCAAGATTAGAGCAGAAATCAGTGAATTAGAAACCAGAAGTACAGTAGAGCAGATCAACAGGACTAGAAGCTGCTTCTTGGAGAGAATCAATAAAATTGACAAACTGCTGGCAAGACTCATCTAAAAGAATAGAGAAAGGACCGAAATTAATAAAATTATGAATGAAAAAGGGAGGTCACGACCAACACCAATGAAATTGGAAGGATTATTAGAAACTTTTATCAACAGCTATATGCTAATAAATAAAGCAATCTGGAAGAGATGGAGGCCTTCCTGGAAACCTATAAACTACCAAGACTGAAACAGGAAGAAATTGATTTTTTAAACAGGCCAATCAATTATGAAGAGATTGAGTCAGGGATAAACAACCTTCCAAATAACAAAACTCCAGGCCCGGATGGTTGTCCTGGGGAATTCTACCAAACATTCAAAGAAGAAATAATACCTATTTTCCTAAAGCTATTTCAAAAAATAGAAACAGAAGGAAAGCTACCAAACTCATTCTATGAGGCCAATATTACCTTGATCCCCAAACCAGGCAAAGACCCCCTCAAAAAGGAGAATTACAGACCGATTTCCATAATGAATATGGACACCAAAATCCTCAACAAGATCCTGGCTAATAGAATCCAACAGTACATTAAAAGGATTATCCATCATGACCAAGTGGGATTCATCCCTGGGATGCAAGCGTGGTTCAACATTCGCAAATCGATCAGCGTGATACATCATATCAACAAGAAAAGACTCAGGAACCATATGATCCTCTCAATTGATGCAGAAAAAGCATTTGACAAAATACAGCATCCTTTCTTGATTAAAACCCTTCAGGTATAGGAATAGAGGGTACATTTCTCAATCTCATAAAAGCCATCTATGAAAAGCCTACAGCAAATGTTATTCTTAATGGGGAAAAGCTGGAAGCCTTTCCCTTAAGATCAGGAACACGACAAGGATGCCCACTCTCGCCACTATTATTCAACATAATACTAGAAGTCCTTGCAACAGCAATCAGACAACCAAAAGGGATGAAAGGTATCCAAATCAGCAAAGAAGAAGTCAAAATGTCTCTCTTCGCAGATGACATGATACTCTATATGGAAAACCCAAAAGAATCCACTCCCAAACTATTAGAAGTTATAGAGCAATTCAGTAATGTTGGCGGGATACGAAATCAATGCTCAGAAATCAGGTGCATTTCTATACACTAATAATGAGACTTCAGGAATATTCTTGACCACAATTTCCACATGCTGCCTTTTTTTCTGCTTTGAATCATTCCCATTATTTATTCTTCACATCCTTTTTAATGTTGTTCTACTAATTCTCCTGTATTTATGTCATTCCTTTACTGAAGTTAGTAAGGATCATATGTGAATTTTTAAGAAAAACTTGATTTTCATCATCTGTTATGCTGCTTGGAAACTGAGGTGCTTTTGATTAACCATATGGGTTTTTGGAAGGCTGGTGCTATTTGTTATTCCTTTATATGGTTTTTTGAGAAGAAACCACCTCATTTATGTTCCAGTGAAACCAATCGTGCTAGTGTCTTTTGTAATTTTTTCACGTTTTTACCACCTGAATTTTTCCAGTTTTCAACCCTTCCCATTGAAGTTGGAATTGATTTTATTTATTTTATTTTTTATATTATTTTTTATTATGTTATGTTAGTCACCATACAGTATATCCTTAGTTTTTGATGTAGTGTTCCATGATTCATTATTTGTGTATAAGACCCAGTGCACCATGCATTATGTGGCCTCCTAATACCCATCACCGGCGTATCCCAGTCCCCCACTCCCTCCCTCCGAAACCCTCAGTGTGTTTCCCAGAGTCCATAGTCTCTCATGGTTCATTCCCCCTTCTATTTACCCCCCTTCATTCTTCCCTTCCTTCTCCTGATTTTATTCATTATAAAGTTCATCTTTGTATTTTATTGTTGGTGTTGAAGTATTCTTTAGGTTTTCATTTTTTCCTCTGTTTTTTTCTTTGGTGTTTTTTTCCTTTTGATATCTTTATCAGTTAATAAATTAAATGATCATATTTATCCATCACTTACCCAGAAGTCCCTATTTAAATACTTAACCATGCAAAAAGTTCTGCATTTTGGTTATATTATGAAAAGGTTAGGAGAGACTTGAGTTTAGGCATGGCTGTCCTGAAAAAAAATTATGTTACTCTAAGGAGGAATGGCACATTTTAATGTTTTTCATACAATAATGATATGAGGGTAGATTTTGTAATGACCATTAAAATTTTTTGAAAAAACCCCATGTTGACAAATTCTTGAATCAGTAAGTTGACTAGAATATTCAGGGGAAAATATTCTTCCTGAGTGTCTTCATTCTTTTACTTTGATAGAAATTTCATTCTTTTGATTGAATTCTCAAAAGCTTGCTTCTCTTGTTTCTCAGGTTATAAAGAAGAGGATTAGCACAGGGATCACAGAATTAATGAGTACTGATATTCCTTTAAGTGGCCCCTCGTTCCTTTGCTGAAAACTTGATATGGATGAAGATTAAGCTGCCATTGTGACAGAAATTGCAATTATGTAGGAAGAGCAGGTGGAAAAGGCCTTTTCCCCTCTTGTTGAGCAGAAGGAAATCTTAACGTAGTCTTGATGATGTAAATATAAAACAGCACCACACGAATGAGGGTCATGATCAATGCTAGTGAAGCATAGGTAATGATTGTTTTCTCTATGAACCGTGTACCCTAACATGAAGCGTCCAGGAGAGGAGATGCATCACAGCCAAAATGATCAGTCACAGTGGAGTCACAGAATTCTACCTGAAAGTCCACACAAAGTGGAGTGAACATGAGCAATAAATAAGTCAGCCAACAACCGAGGACAAGGAGTACAGACGCTTTGGTTCATGATGGTCACATAATGCAGGGGTTTACATATAGTCACAAAGTGATCGTGTGACCTGGCAATCAGGAGAAAAGGATGTGCCACTCCAAAAAGTATGACAAAACATATTTGAGTAGCACAAGCACTGTAAGTAATAGTATTATCTGTCATCACCAGTTGATATGCTATGAAGGAATCTGGGAACACAAACACCTGTGAGTGAGACTTCTAAGAATAAAAAATTTCTGAGAAAAAAATACATGGGAGTTTTAAAGTGAGAATCAATAAATGAAAGCATGATGATAGTCCAATTCCCTGTTATATTCAACATGTAGGTGGTAAGTAGAAAATGAAAAGAACCTTCATTGTGGATTATCCGTCACTCCCAGAAGGATGAATTGGTTACAGCAGACTGCATGGTTTCTCATTGCTAAATTCTGACTTCACCCCAATCTGCAAGGGCAATTTGAGAAACCGAATCTTGATAAGAGGGGGTCTCTCAATACCACATGGCAATGAGCAATAGATGAAGCATAAAGGCAAGCCAGTTCATAGGTGTTTTTTCTTTTTTTTACTTAATCACCTACACAGTCAGTATAATTTTGGCCCTTTCTTTGCTACTATTAGCAAGAGAAATTTGGCTAATAAGGCTTGTTATTGAATTGCATATTTAGCACAGCATTCTTCCCCACTTCCTCATTTTGTTTTTTCTTTTTAGGAAGAGTGAGTTCCATTAAATGAACACTCTAAGGCAACTTTTTTCTTTTTCTTCAACTTTTATTATTTTACCTTACCTTAGGAGATGTGATTGAGTAATCTGAGTGCTACACTTGGGCAAAAAACAGAAGATGTGGTCCATATATACAATGGGATATTACTCGACCATCGGAAAGAACGATTACCCAACCTTTGCAGCAACATGGACAGGACTAGAGGAGATTATGCTAAGTGAAATAAGTCAAGCAGAGAAGACAATTATTATATGGTTTCAGTCATTTGTGGAACCTGAGGAACAGTAGGAAGATGGGTAGGAGAAGGAAGGGAAGAATGAAGGGGGGGTAAACAGAAGGGAGAATGAACCATGAGAGACTATGGACTCTGGGAAACAAACTGAGGGCTTCAGAGGAGAGGGGGTGATGGTTATTAGGCCGGTGATGGGTATTAAGGAGGGAACATATTGCATGGAGCCCTGGGTGTTATACGCAAACGATGAATCATGGAACACTACATTAAAAACTAAGGATGTACTATATTGTGACTAACATAACATATTAAAAGAATTGTTACAGAAAAAAAGAAAAAACAGAAGAATATTTCTGGCTTTTACCCAATGGAATAAGTAGCCTTTAGCACTCTTCTTACCTTCTCCCTGACAGTTTTCATACTTGGACACACTGCCCTAACCCAATGTGGTCTTCATACTTCTGTGATTACTCTTAGAATTTAATTAATTAATTTATTTATTATATTTCCCTTTTTAAAAGTTTTTATTTAAATTTCAGTTATTAACATACAGTGTAATGTTAGTTTCAGGTGTACAATTTAGTGATTCAGCACTTACATGCAACACCCAGTGCTCATCACAAAATGCAGGCTCCTTAATCCCCATCACCTATTTAACCCAAATTCCACCCACCTCCCCTCTGGCAACCATCTATTTGAATTGAAACTTGATAGCAAATGTAAGTGTCATTCTTCAATCCTCAACTTTTTTTACATTTGAAATGCCAATACTGAGATGGTAGTGATGCTTTCATTACTTAGATCATCACCTTATCTAGAATTTGCCTTCTCTAACAACCATTATTAGACTTGGACACAATTTCCTATTTTTTTGTTTGCTTGTTTAAAGGGCTACGACAGAAATTCTTTCAGTGAAAAGTCATCTCTTGGCTTTGGGTCTTTTCTCTTGGATCTTGAAACTTTTTTACGAGTATCAGAACGTCACAACATAGCCTAGGAATCTTTGCACATTTGATTATTTTGATCCTCACCCAGGAGGAAGTGTTGGATACAGGCTATCATCACAGAAACTGCACACTTTCAGATAGCTTGTCTCAAGTTGAAATTTTCTATTATCTTGGTTTTAATGTCACTGAGGCAAAAATCAAGTTGACTATCCCAGGCACATTAGTTTTTCATTACTTTTTTGTTCCATCCAGTCTACCCCTGACAGTCTCCACTGAACCATGCCGGCATCTCAACCTCTCCTTCACTGCTCAGTTCATAACAATAAAGTTCATTGTAGTAGCCAGAGATTTATGACTACATTTTCTCTTTTTCATGTCTGTCTTTTGATTATCTAAACTTTAAGCATCTCTAAGATTACGATTTTAGGTGTCCTATTTTCCTTTCCTCATACAGGTAAAGTGGAATTCTAAGAAAATATATTTACAACAGAAAGAAAATTAATCATAAAGATGAACATAATTCATCACAGCAGTGCATGAGAAAAATACCATCATGTTTCCAATAATCACTTTTCTATTTCCTGGTTATTCCATTTTCCTACCCTCCTTCTCCAGCCATACTACCTGTAGCATCTGTTCTCTATACCATTATACCAATGCTCTTAAAAATATAGTCATATTTTATATCCTTTACAGTTAAGAAATTTAATAAGATCCAATGCAGGAAGGTAATAGTATTATTAATTACCTGCTGTTGTTAAAAAATGAGTGGAATGATAATTATGAATGTTCCAAAGACAGACTGCTTTTTAAATAACTTGACTTGTGGGTCTGTTGTCTTTAGCTCTTCTGCTGTCTAGTGTGGCTATCTGCCAAACCCTGTACCTATCCATCCTTTTTTTTTTTTTCTATTCTGAGTGAGAAATACTGTCACTTCATCTTTCATGAATACTCAACAAACCCCTTTACGCCTGCTCCTTATTCTGCATTGTTTTCTGGTAAACTCTTGCCTCCAAAGGCAGTAAGGATTAGTTTGGCCAGTGAGATAATTTAAGCCTAACACATTTTTGAATTAGGCCAAGTTTATCCCTTGTATTTTAAGTCACTCCTTTTCTGTAACCTTTTTCCATTTTGCTTGTTTCATCCAAGACAGGGTACTTCACTGGGCATCATGCTGTTTAATCTTCCTTTATCATATTTGTTTGTTTGGTGTCTCGTTTAGTCATACTAACCCACATGCGGAATAAAAATAACGAGCTTACTCAAGTTTATGTCCTGCTCTAGTTTTGCTACGGCCATCTTTGAGTGCTTAGTGTTTTATTAGAGAAGGAAGGAAGCCAGATGTCAGGGACTCTGCCATTCGTGAGTAGGTAAATACTTGGTACGTAGCTTTTCCTCAGCTATGGCTGACTCATTTGTATTAGAAGCTACTCAGATGTTTTGACTCTACAATCAGTGACCCTAGGACTGTCAGTTTTCCTTTATGGAGACAGTAACTCATTATATCCCTAGGATTTATAGGCTTGATCACAAAAGAGGGTTTTGGACTTGACTTACAGAGAAGAATTTATGTTAGTGTTATTATACCCTCAAATTTAGCTGAGACACTCAAAGAATGATCAAAATGTCGATTTGTGATATAGAATAGGATCATGTCTTTGGCAATCTCTTGACTCTCTCCAACATCCAAGGATTCACAGTGATTAGCAGGAGGAAGTACAGGAAAATCTGCTTCTCAGCATTTTACTGTCTGACGAATTTGTTGTGTATAATTCCAATCTTGCATTTTTTTGGCAAAAGTTCAGATATTTGACCTCTTATTATCAGCTATTGTGACATATACTGAAGGACGGAAGAATTTCTACTCATCTCTGCAAGATTTTATTCCCACGTGTTCTTCCCCATTTCTTTGCTCAATCCAAAGTGTCCAACCAATAGCTGCTAACCCATAGCTACGGGCTCACAACCCTTGCATTCTGTCGCATGGTCAACACCACCTCAGTTTACTTCCTGAGAATTTGAGTGGCAAACACTTTTCAGTAAAATACTGGCCTTTGATTGAGCCTTTTCAAAAATCTTCCCTGGAAATCTTCAACCTGCTTACTAACCTGATAATGGTCATCTTGAGTTATCCTTATGTTAAAACCTTTAAATAAAGACTTGAGCTAATGGGTTTTGATTTTTTTTTTTTCATTTTCTTTTAAAAATATAAATTGTTTGAGGACAAGGAGGTGGGAAGAAAGCTAATTCTGGTAATCTTATATTTACTAAAAGGTGAAACTAGCTTTGCTCATGAATGTAACTTATTTACAAGTCAGGTACCATTAAAAAAATACTTTAAAAGTACTGTGAATTCACCTCATGAGATTTCTAAATATGTCTACACAGAGGTTAAAGGACAAACACAAACTATGCCCTCAAATTGGGTGCTACTGTACCTTTGAGTTATTTCACCATTTTTTTTTATTCCTGAAAATTTTCAAACTTAAAACTGTGAAGTGTCATACTTAGTTTTCTGATAGTCATTCATAGCTTCTGTGGACAGTTTCACCAAAAATGTCCCTGGGTCCCTAGTGCAAGTAAAAGTTAAAATTGAAGATTTTTTTCCCATTTTTTCTTTTTTTGATTTTTTATTATATTATGTTAGTCACCATACAGTACATCCCCGGTTTCCGATGCAAGGTCAATGATTCATTAGTTGCGTATAACACCCAGTGCACCATGCAATGCGTGCCCTCCTTACTACCCATCACCGGTCTATCCCATTTCCCCGCCCCCCTCCCCTCTGAGGCCCTCAGTTTCTTTCTCATAGTCCATAGTCTCTCATGTTTCATTCCCCCTTCTGATTGCCCCCCTTTCTTTATCCCTTTCTTCCCCTACCGATCATCCTAGTTCTTATGTTCCATAGATAAGAGAAATCATATGATAGTTGTCGTTCTCTGCTTGACTTATTTCACTTAGCATTATCTCCTCCAGTGCCGTCCATGTTGTAGCAAATGTTGAGAACTCATTCTTTCTGATAGCTGAGTAATATTCCATTGTATATATGGACCACAACTTCTTAATCCAGTCATCTGTTGAAGGACATTTCGGCTCCTTCCACGATTTAGCTCTTGTGGTCATTGCTGCTATGAACACTGGGGTGCATATGGCCGTTCTCTTCCCTACGTCTGTATCTTTGGGGTAAACACCCAGGAGCGCAATGGCTGGATCATAGGGTAGCTCAATTTTTAACTTTTTAAGCCACACTGTTTTCCAGAGTGGCTGTACCAACTTGCATTCCCACCAACAATGTAGGAGGGATCCCCTTTCTCTACATCCTCTCCAACAATTGTTGTTTCTTGCCTTGTCTATTTTTGCCATTCTAACTGGCGTAAGGTGGTATCTCAGTGTGGTTTTGATTTGAATTTCCTTGATGGCTAATGATTTTGAACATTTTTTCATGTGTCTGTTAGCCATTTGTATGTCTTCATTGGAAAAGTGTCTGTTCATATCTTCTTTCCATTTTTTGATTTGTTTATTTGTTTCTCGTGTATTGAGTTTGAGAAGTTCTTTGTAGATCTTGGATACCAGTCTTTTATCTGTAGTGTCATTTGCAAATATATTCTCCCATTCCGTGGGCTGCCTCTTAGTTTTTCTGACTGTTATCTTGGCTGTGCAGAAACTTTTAATCTTGATGAAGTCCCATAAATTCATTTTATCTTTTGTTTCTCTTGCCTTTGGGGATGTGTCATGAAAAAGGTTGCTTTGGCCGATGTCGTAGAGGTTGCTGCCTATGTTCTCCTCTAGAATTTTGATGGATTCCTGTCTCACATCGAGGTCTTTCATCCATTTGGAGTTTATTTTTGTGTATGGTGTGAGATAGTGGTCAAGTTTCATTCTCTTGCATGTAGCTGTCCAATTTTCCCAGCACCATTTATTGAAGAGACTGTCTTTTTCCCACCGGATGTTTTTTCCTGCTTTATCAAATATTAGTTGCCCAAAGAGCCGAGGGTCCATTTCTGGGCTCTCTATTCTGTTCCATTGGTCTATGTGTCTGTTTTTGTGCCAGTACCATGCTGTCTTTGTGATCACAGCTTTGTAGTACAGCTCGAAATCCGGCATTGTGATGCCCCCAGCTTTGTTTTTCCTTTTCAACAGTTCCTTGGAGATTCAGGGCCTTTTCTGTTTCCATACAAATTTAAGGACTGTTTGTTCCAGTTCTTTGAAAAATGTCCTTGGTATTTTGATCGGGATAGCATTGAAAGTGTAGATTGCTCTGGGTAGCATGGACATTTTAACTATGTTAATTCTTCCGATTCATGAGCATGGAATATCTTTCCATCTTTTTATGGCTTCCTCAATGTCTTTCAAGAGTGATTTATAGTTTCTAGAATATAGGTCCTTTACGTCTCTGGTTAAGTTAATTCCAAGGTAACGTATGGTTTTTGGTGCTATTGTAAATGGGATGGATTCCCTAATTTCTCTTTCTTCGGTCTCGTTATTCGTGTATAGAAATGCAACTGATTTCTGAGCATTTATTTTGTATCCTGCCACGTTACTGAATTGCTCTATAACTTCTAATAGTTTGGGAGTGGCTTCTTTTGGGTTTTCCATATAGAGTATCATGTCATCTGCAAAGAGAGACATTTTGACTTCTTCTTTGCCAATTTGAATACCTTTGATCCCTTTTTGTCGTCTGATTGCTGTTGCAAGGACTTCTAGTACTATGTTGAATAATAGTGGCGAGAGTGGGCATCCTTGTCGTGTTCCTGATCTTAAGGGAAAGGCTTCCAGCTTTTCCCCATTGAGAATAATATTTGCAGTAGGCTTTTCATAGATGGCTTTTATGAGATTGAGAAATGTACCTTCTATTCCTACACTCTGAAGGGTTTTAATCAGGAAAGGATGCTGTATTTTGTCAAATGCTTTTTCGGCATCGATTGAGAGGATCATATGGTTCCTGAGTCTTTTCTTGTTGATATGATGTATCACGCTGATTGATTTGCGAATATTGAACCACGCTTGCATCCCAGGTATGAATCCCACTTGATCGTGATGGATAATCCTTTTAATGTACTGTTGGATTCTATTAGCAAGTATCTTGTTGAGGATTTTGGCGTCCATATTCATTAGGGAAATCGGTCTGTAATTCTCCTTTTTGAGGGGGTCTTTGCCTGGTTTGGGGATCAAGGTAATATTGGCCTCATAGAATGAGTTTGGTAGCTTTCCTTCTGTTTCTATTTTTTGAAATAGCTTTAGGAGAATAGGTATTATTTCTTCTTTGAATGTTTGGTAGAATTCCCCAGGAAAACCGTCCGGGCCTGGAGTTTTGTTATTTGGAAGGTTGTTTATCACTGACTCAATTTCTTCATAATTAATTGGCCTGTTTAAGGAATCAATTTCTTCCGGTTTCAATCTTGGTAGTTTATAGGTTTCCAGGAAGGATTCCATCTCTTCCAGATTGCTTAGTTTATTGGCATATAGCTGTTGATAAAAATTTCTAATAATCCTTCCAATTTCAATGGTGTTCGTCGTGACCTCTCCTTTTTCATTCATAATTTTAATAATCTGGGTCCTTTCTCTTTTCTTTTGGATAAGTCTTGCCAGTGGTCTGTCAATTTTATTGATTCTCTCAAAGAACCAGCTTCTAGTCCTGTTGATCTGCTCTACTGTACTTCTGGTTTCTGCTTGATTGATTTCAGCTCTAATTTTGGTCAACTGCTTCCTCGTGCGTGGATTAGGCCTGTCCCTCTGTTGCTGTTCCAGCTTCTTGAGGTGAGAATATAAAAACTGCATTTTAGATTTTTCTATTCTTTTGAGTGAGGCTTGGATGGCTATGTATTTCCCCCTTAGGACTGCCTTTGCAGTATCCCATAGGTTTTGGACTGTTGTATTTTCATTCTCATTGGTCTCCATAAATTGTTTAATTTGATTTTTGATTTCCTGGTTTATCGAGTCATTCCTGAGCAGGATGGTTCTTAGTCTCCAAGTGTTTGAGTTTCTTCCAAATTTTTCCTTGTGGTTGAGTTCCAATTTCAGAGCGTTGTGGTCTGAGAATATGCAGGGGATAATTTCAATCTTTTGGTATCGGTTGAGACCTGTTTTGTGTCCCAGAACATGGTCTATTCTTGAGAATGTTCCATGGGCATTAGAATAGAATGAGTATTCTTTGGTTCTGGGGTGTAGTGTTCTATATATATCTATGAGGTCCAACTCGTCGAGTATGGCATTCAAAGCCTTTGATTCTTTGCTTAGTTTTTGCCAGGGTGTTCTGTCTATTTCTGAGAGTGGAGTGTTGAGGTCCCCTACTATTAATGTATTTTTATTTATATGTCTCTTTATTCTGGTTAAGAGTTGGCTTGTGTATCTTGCTGCTCCCCTGTTGGGGGCATATATATTTATAATTGTCATATCCACTTGTTGAATACTTCCTTTTAGAATAATATAGTGCCCTTCTGTGTCTCTAACTATAGTCTGTAGTTTAAAATCCAATTTATCTGATATGAGAATTGCTACCCCAGCTTTCTTTTGAGGTCCATTTGCATGAAAGATGGTACTCCATCCCCTTACTCTCAGTCTGAATGCATCTTTGGGTTCGAAATGAGTCTCTTGTAGACAGCAAATGGATGGGTCATTTCTTTTTATCCAATCTGCAACCCTGTGGTGTTTATGGGATGGTTCAAACCATTTACATTAAGACTGATTACTGAGAGATATGATTTTAATGATGCCATGTTGCCAGTAAAGTCTTTGTTTGTATTGGCTGTGACTTTCTGTTCTGTATCACTCTTGGGGCCTTTTTACTTTTATAGAGCCCCCCGTAATATCTCCTGTAGGGCTGGTTTCGTGGTTACGAAATTGGTTAGTGACTGGTGATTCTGAAATGTCTTTATTTCTCCATCAATTCTGAATGACAGCCTTGCTGGATAAAGGATCCTTGGCTGCATGTTTTTCTCTGAAAGAGCTTTAAATATGCTCCCCCAACCCTTTCTCTCATTCCAGGTCTGTGTAGACAGGTTTGACGTAATTCTGATGCCTTTGCCTTGGTACGTGAGAAATTTCGTTGCCCTGGCCGCTTTCAATACTGTATCCTTGCATCTAATATTTGCGAATTGCGCTATGACGTGACGTGGCGTAGGTTTGTCGTGGTTGAGCTTGGGAGGGGTCCTCTCTGCCTCTTGGACATGAATGTTTGTTTCCCTCGCTAGATTATGGAAGTTTTCAGCTACAATTTGTTCAAATATCTCCTCTAGACCTCTGTTTTTGTCCACCCCCTCGGGGATGCCGATGATTTTAACATTGGATCGTTTCATTGAGTCAGTAATCTCCCGTAACCTACATTCGTGGGCTTGGATTTTTTTAAGAGCAGCTTTCGTTTTTTCCTCTATTAATCCATCCTTCAATTCACTAACACGTTCCTCTGCTTCAGAAATCCTGGCCGTCAGAGCCTCTAGTTTTGCCTGCATTTGGCTCATAGAAATTTTAATTTCTGTCAAATTCGCTCTCATGTCTGTCCTTAGGGATTCTATATTCTCAGTAACCTTTTCGTTAATAGTTTTTCAATTCTACTCATCATTTTGACCATCGTTACTCTGAATTCCATTTCTGATACTTTGGTTACATCCATATCCATTATTTCTGTGGCAGAGGCCACAGACTCACTGTCTTTTCTTTGTTTGGTGGTGGTGGGGGGGGCTTCTCCTTCTTGTCATTCTGATGAGGAGGGGTTGCTGGGATGTCCAGAGCCCAAATTATTGACTGGGTCCCAGGCCGTGCCCCTTGTTTTATAGGGATCTTAGGGATGTGGGCTTCTTCTTTAAAGATTTTATTTATTTATTTATTTATGTGGCAGCCAACCAGCGAGAGAGGGAACAGAAGCAGGGGAGTGGGAGAGGAAGAAGCAGGTCACACGGAGGAGCCCGATGAGGACTCTTTTCCACAAAGCCGGGATCACACCTAAGCTGAAGACAGGGCGCCAATGACTGCGCCACCCAGACGCCCGGGTTGTGGGCTTCTTGATTTTCAGCCTGCCTTCTGGGGGAGGGGCCGCCACCCCGATATGCCAGGCATCCCTGTTTGGGTAGAGTTCCACGTCCTCTGCGAGGGGAGGATGGGGATGGCAATCTCTGAGCTGGTATTTCCAGGCTTTTGTTCTCTGGCGGCTTTCCCTGGCGGTTTGCTGTGCCTCTTCTGAGAGTCAGAGTAGCAGCTGGCCTTCAGCCTCTGTAAGCAGAGGGATTGCCATTCTACTAATGTTCTGTCACTTAACTCTTTACTGCTGGTGCTGCTCAACCTGCAGCTGCCCCGGGAGTGTGTGCCCACACCGCGTCCCTAACTCCTCACTTCCAGGGCTGGCGCATTCTGTCCTTTTGTTTCTACTGCCGCTTCAGTCGCGCAGCGTGCTCGAAGCTCCCGGTCTCAGTCTGGATCAGTGAGCGCACAGAGTTCGGTGTTCGCGAGATGCCTGGTGGCGCACGCACCCGGCCGGTCTCAGTCTGCTGTTTTGCGGGTGCCGCTGTGAAGCCCTGCTCGCTCTCCCCTTCAAGTGGCTACCACTTCCCGGTGCCCGAACACGGCCGGCTCCCTTCCCCTTCCGTTTATGTTCCAATATCTGTGACGGTTGCTCCCCCGTCGTAGCTCAGTACTCAGCGCTGGAGATGTTCATTTCCGAGATCCAGATGCATCTTCCTGCATCTCAGGCTGTTTCCGTGGTTGTTTAGGCTGGTCTGGTACCTATCCAGCTCGACTCAGGGACCGGCTGAAAAAGGTATCTCCTACTCCTGCCATCTTAACCGGAAGCTCTCTTTTTTCCCAATTTTTAAACTTAAATTCAGTTAGCCAAGGTATAGTACATCATTAGGGTTTTCATATAATGTTCAGTGATTCATTAGTCGAATATAACACTGTGTTCATCATATCACATGCCCTTTTAATTCCATAATTTCTGGTAGTGATGTATAAATATAGTAACTGTGTTTTCTTTAGAAACCCACACTCACAAAATCCCGACAATGCAGAGATCTTAAAAATGTTTCTTCAGATACCATCACTTGATATTGTTTCATTGCAAAGTTAGGAAATAACTTCTTTGCATTTAGTAGTTTGAGGAGAAGTAAAAACCTGACACGGAGGCAAACGAATACCAAAAATGGATTACGGAAGAGTTGATGGCCTGATCTTTTCTAGACACGGAGATAGGGTGCCCTGTAATTTATAAACTATCATGGCTTCTATTATATTTCCTGAATATGCTATGGGTGCATAAGATCACGTGAAAAATAAACAAGAGGGTCCTTTGTGATTAATGTATAAAAGCCAGTAATGAATCTTCTGATGAACTTTGACACACACAAATATACATGTAGCAGTGGGACCATTTCCTTAGAGACACAGAAGCATAACCATAGCATTAAATATATAAAGAACCGCAACCATGATATTAAAACAAAGCAAATGCCTGGCTTCTCTTGTAAGGCAACTGGATGTAAGAATTTGATTTTTAGGGATGTACTGTATGGTGACTAATATAACAAAATAAAAATTATAAAAAAAAGAATTTGATTTTTAATTTTTGTTTTAATTTTTTACATTAAAAATTTAGAACAGTTTATGAAGGAACACGCATACCTAAAAGTGCACCTATTTTAACTGCACATTACAATGAATTTTCATTAACTGGACTTATATAGATAACTAGCAACAACAGAACAGAATAGTACTATCACCTGGAAAATTTCCCTAGCGCTCAGTCAGATAGTTATTAAGCATCCACCACTCACTCTTTCTTATCTACTGCCAGGAAAATCACTGCCCTGATTTGTAATAATATAGATTTTCATGTTTTTGTATTTTATATTAGTGGAGCCATGTAACATGGTACAGTTTATGTCTGACTCTTTTCAGTCAGTATAAGACAATGAGATCCTCCCATATTATTGCACATGATTGTAGATCACTCATTCTTATTGCTCTATAATATTCTCTTATGTAAATTAACTATATTTCATTTATCCATACTATTACTGTTTTTCTGCCTTTGTAGTTTTCAGTTTCATACTATTATAAATAATGCTTCTATGATCATTCAAGCACATATATTTTCTTCTCCTTGATTTTGGTATGATGGATTTTTTCTTTTTTTCATTAAAAGTTTTATTTGATATAGTTATAGATTCACATGCACTTATAATAAGTAACACAGAAAGAACTCATGCATGCTTTACCCAGTTTCTTGCAATGGTCACATCTTTTAAGACACAATCTCATAACCAGGACATTGACAACCACACAACCTAAGGCCAGAAAAGTTTCATTATCACAGTATTCCTCATTTTGCTCTGTTTAGCCACTCAAGCCTCCTTTTCCCTTAGCCTTCCATCACTGGCATTCACTAATTTGCTCTTCATTTCTGTAATTTTGTAATTTTGGTATTGTATAAACAAGTCAATAGTGAACATGACTGTTGGGATTGGACTTTGACTTTTGACTTGGCATAATTCCCTGGAGATTTATCCAAGTTGTTGTCTGTACCAATACCTTGTTTCTTTATACTACTAATTATTATTCAGTGGTATGGATGTGTAATAATTTGATCAATCATTTACATTTTGAATTACATCTGAGTTGTCAATTTTTGGTTATTATAAAGTCGCCATGTATATTTATGGCAAGTTTTATCTGGGATAAATGGCTAGGTAGTATGCTATACAAATATGTATAATTTTAAAAATATATTTAAATGTAACCCATATATATATTTATCCCAGTATATGTAAGTACTATTGATACATAATTTATATGTCCTATATTCATCCATTTAAAAGTACTCCGTTCAGTGGTGTTATTTTTTTATTTTTTTGTCCTTACATCGTCAGATTACTATTTTATTAATTAATTAATTTATTTTTGGTTGTATTTAAATTCAACTTAGTTAACATATACTGTATTAGTAATTTCAGGGTAGAATTCAGTGCTTCATCAGTTGCAAATAACACCCAGTGCTCCTTACATCAAGTGCCCTCCTTAACGCCCATCAACCCAGTTAACCTTCTCCCCACACACCTCTCATCAGCAGCCCTCAGTTTGTTCTCTACAGTTAAGAGTCTCTTATGGTTTGTCTCCCTCTCTGTTTTCATCCTATTTTATTTCTTCTTCCCTTCCCCTATGTCCATCAGTTTTGTTCCTCAAATTTCACATATGAGTGAAATCATATGGTCAGTCAGAGTTCAGTGGTTTTTAAACTGTATGCATAGTTGTGCATTCATCAACATAATAAACTTCAAAATGAAAGAGAATAAAACTATATAGGAGTAATGTTTCTATCTCACTAGATTTAAGCATGATTCTGACATAAGATATGATAAGTTATGATGTATATGGTAAGCCCTAGAGCCAACAATAGAAAAATATGTCAAAAATATAGTGAAAGCATGTTAAAACAGGGAATGTTCACTTAATGCAAAAGGAGGCATTGAAAGAGGAATAGAAGAGGAAAGAGTACAGTAGATATATAGAGAGAAAAAAGTAAAGTGGCAGAGATATATCCAGCTATGTCAATGATAACATTACATGGGAATGGATCCAACTATCCAATCAAAAAGGCAGAGATTTTCAGTCTGGAGTAATGAAAACAAAGGAACCACTCTATACTGTCTACAGAAGATAATCATAGATTCAAAAACATAAATAGGTTGAAAGGGAAAGATTGAAAAAGAAAATTTAAAACATATATGAACCTAACAATAGAACCCAAAATACATAAAGCAAAAACTGACAAATGAAGAGAGGAATAGTCAGCTCAAACAATAATAATTGGAGACTTCAATACTCCATTTTCAAAAACGGATAGAGCAACTAGGTTCAAGTTAAACAAGGATTTAAAAAAAACACTTATATAGTAATCAGACCTAATACTCAAATCTAGAACACTCAAATCCAAACCAGCAGAGTAAAAGTTCTTCACGACCCTTGGTATTGGTGATTTCCTTTACTGAAAAATTGTTTCTATATATTTAGTTTTTGATGTTATACACTCTCTTCTACATTTTTTTGTTTTAATTTGTACTTTTTCTTACTCCTTGAAACGGACATTTAAATCACTGATTTTAGTGTTCTTTCTTTTTAAAATACAAATACTTAAACTATATATTTCTGTCCAAGCACACTTTTATCTGCATCACACAGGCTTTGGCATGTAATATTTTCATATAATAGAGTACACAATATTTTCTAATTTCCATTTTGAATGCCTTTTTTACACAGATGCTTTTCAGATGTATGCTATTTAGTTTCTGAATATAGGTGAGATTTTCAACATATCTTCATATTGATTGCTTACTCATAACTTCAATTTCATAAACATTTTTTTCTCTTAAAATTAGTGTGCAAGTTTCAGGGGGTTTTGTACAATATTTCATACTGATGATTAGGTCTAGTTTGCTACAAGAGTTCTTTAGACGTCTCTATCATATTGATGCTTTGGTCAGTTTGCTCTATGCAATGCTGAGATAAGGTGTTAAAATCACTCACTATGATTATGGCGTTTTCCATTTTTCCTTTTTGTTCCATATGGCTTTATATTCTCAGGTTATATGATAAAGTATAAAAAATTTAGAAATGTTATATCTTCTTAATGAATAGAAATATTGTTATCATTTTTTTAGCTCTACTTGTTATTTCTATTTTCAAAAGAATTAGAAACTACATCCTAGGAGTGGGATATAAAACATATTTTCAGATGAAGAGGATTTCTTTTCTGTTGAGGTAATAATTTCAAATATATTTTTTCTGGTTATATAATTTGCCACCATACCTGTGTTCCAGTGTTTAATCCTATTGCACTTATGCTTTAGATGTATATCATCATTTTCCCCAGCTATGAATCAGGAATCCTGCACTACTTACATTAATTAATTGTTTTCCAATAAAATAATTGTATTTCTCTCTTTTCCTATTTTTTGTATGATTTTATGACTTTTTATGTGCCCAAATTGTCAGTTCTCTTTTTGAAGAATTACCTGATGGCTTTCAATGGGTTTGGTGACTCTTAGGGTACCAGAAGTAAAGATAAGTAAAACTTTATGATGTACTGTTATTTCTTTCTCTTCTTCTTTCTTTCTTCTTTCTTTCTAGTTTTTTTTTTTTTTTAGATTTATTTATTTGACAGAGAGACAGCCAGCGAGAGACGAAACACAAGCAGGGGGAGTGGGAGAGGAAGAAGCAGGCTCCCAACAGAGGAGCCAATTAGTTAACATACAGTGTAATAGTAGTTCCAGGTGTACAATTTAGTGATTCAACATGTTATACTCATTATATTGCTAATATGGTCTTGTACTAAATTCTACTTTAATTTGCATAGCACGATGGTTATTTTCCTTTATATTCAAAAAGAATATCAGATTAATTTCCAAAACAGAGAATAGGAATTTATCTGTAACCAGTGCAAATTTTGGGTTAAATAGATCTAATTGTTTTCCTCACTCATTAGCAATCAAAAGTTCCAGAACACCTACCTGTTTAAAAAAAGCAAAAACAAACCATGTGTAATAAATATAACCAGAAAATTCATATCTTCCAATCTGAACCTTTTTGATTGACAAGGTTTCCAGTAGTCTTTTTGAAGAGATTAGTTGGTTATTCCCCCTTTTTTACTGCTCATACCATAAAGTGGCTACTTTAAACCAGTAAATAGAAGGCCAGTGTATATAACACATATGTACTATTATCTGTTTTGGGTTGTAAAGTATAAAATTAGAAATGTTAATATTTTATTAAAGAGGGAAAATCAAATGTCAACTTTAAATGATCTTCATTTTCAGACTCTGAAGTGTATAATATTAAATCTTATTTTAATTTTGAAACAGTTCCAATATCTATTTTAAATACCTAGGATAAAAAAGATTTTTTTATTTACTAGAGAATTGTCTCATATATCATACAACATAAGGATTAGTAAATGCACTCACTATAAAAAAACAGGTAAAATTTCCAGTAGTATTTAAGAAGAACTAGTCTCAATAATTTTCATTTTGGATGGTCTCTTCAATTAATGTGGCTTTGGCTAAAAATGATAGGCTCCTTTTATGTGGGTGCAGGGCAAGCTGTAGTTGGAATGACTCAGCCAAACAGCACTTGAGAGTCTATCCAAACTTTAGGGAGAGTGCCTTACACGTAAGGCACATACTTAAGCCAAATGATGGGCAGATCACAAGGATGGCCTTACTTCAAATTCAGTAGCCCTAGGAAATATACTACTGTGGCTTGATTTGGAATTGCACATACACAACTTTGGGAGTTCTGAGTAAGTATTTTTCCAGGGGTCACTAAGTTGAGATTTGAGATTTATAAGAATTAGTGGGCTGAACAAAATTTTCTATTAAATGGCAAACAAGTGGATTCCCGGTTTCTTATAAAACACTGATTTGGTTCTAACTTGAGTTGTTAGTGTGAGATCTAGGTGGACAGAATAGACAGGCTTCCCCAAATTTTCATTCTTTCAAAATCTGTTTTGAAGTATAGTTATGGACAAAAGGGGAGATTGTACAGGGATGGACTGATTCAATTCTTCAGGCTGGCCACAAGTTTAAAAGTTCCTTTCTGGAGACATCTGGGTAGACGAAGGCAGTGTAACCCTATAGCAACCTGCCTCTCATTATTTCCTCCCAATGATACAAAATTGTAAAAATGGAAAAGACACTATATTTAATATGTTACATAATTTCCTTTTGAATACTAATAGAAACCATTAGTGAGAGATGAGAGAAGATTTTATGTCTTGGAAATGAATTCTCATGTACCTTTATTTGAGGAAACAGTTTGGATTGAGATTAAAGAGAGAAAGAAATTATTTATTCGGAGTAGGTTCACAAATGAAGATTTAAAAGATTCTGAGGTTAGTTAACCTTACTGGACTAGTTAGAACTTCCAGAAAAAAAATACTATGGAACAAATAATTGCTGTAATTGATTTTTCAAATTCCATGTGCTCTTACTTGTGTAAAATAAGGGCAATTTTTTTGATTGTGCCACTGAAAGCTTGTTTCACTTGCTTGTTCCTCAAAGTATAAATGAAAGGGTTCAACAAAGGGGCAACAGACGTAGTGAGGACTGATACCCCTTTATTGATGTCCACTTCTTCTTTGGCTGAAGGCTTGAGATAGATGAAAATACAGCTGCCATATGTGATGGAAACAACAATCATGTGAGAAGAACAGGTAGAGAAAGCTTTCCTTCTTTGAAAAGCAGAAGGGAATCTTAGAATTGTCCTGATGATATACGTGTAGGAAAGAATGACACCTATCAGTGTAATAATGAATGTCAGTACTGCACAGATTATAACCATCTGTTCTATAAACCAAGTATCTGAGCATGAAATCTTAAAAAGAGGAGATGCGTCACAGCCAAAATGATCAATGGCATTGGAGTCACAGAATTCCAGCTGGAGGCCCATACCAAGGGGTGTCATGATGATCATCAGCCCAGAGATCCAGCAGCAGAGGACGAGGATGGTACAGACTCTGGTGTTCATGATGGCCATGTAATGCAGGGGTTTGCAGATGGCCACATAGCGGTCATAGGACATGGCTGCCAGGAGAAAAAACTCTGTGGCCCCAAAAAGCCCAATAAAAAATATTTGACTGGCACAAGCATTATAAGTAATGGTTTTGTCTCCAGTTGATATACTGTACAGGAATCTGGGAATACACACTGTTGTGAATGAGATTTCTAAGAAGGAGAAGTTTTGAAGAAAAAAATACATGGGTGTTTTAAGATGAGAATCCATGAATGTCAGAATGATAATGGTCAGATTTCCAGTAATGCTCAGCACATAGGTGAGGAGTAAGAAGATAAAAACAAGAACTTGCAGCTGTGGGTCCTCTGTAAGTCCCAACAAGATGAATGTTGTTATTGCTGTGTGATTTCTCATTGCCACTTTTGACATTTTTGGAACTCTAAATGTAAAAAGTCAAGGAGAAAGTATCTAAACAGAAGAAAGGAAACAATAAGGCAAAAATCAATGAAACAGAAAACAAAGCAAGAGAGAAGTTCAAAAAAATCAAGAGCTGACTCTTAGAAAGGTAAATAGCATTGATAAAACTGTTGTGAGACTGATCTGGAAAAAAGAAAAGAAGATTTATCAGGAATTAAAGCAGTAACATCATTAGAGATTGTATGGATATTAAGAAGATAAAAATGAAATATTTTGGAAACATCTGCAGAATAGCTTAAGTAGCATAAGTGAAATGAGCTAGTTCTTTGAAAGATACAATTTTCCAAAGCTAATTCAAGATGAAATACCTAATCTATATAGCCCTGTATCTATTAAAGTAAACAAATATATGGTTAAATCATCCTATAAAGAGAACTTCAGTCTCAGATCTCTTAGTTGTAGATTTCTACTAAACATTTATGACAAAAACTCCAATTCTTTTTTTTATAATACTTTTTATTATGTTATGTTAGTCACCATACAGTATATCCTTAGTTTTTCATGTAGTGTTCCATGATTCATTAATTAGATATAACACCCAGTGCACCATGCAATACATGCCCTCTTTAATGCCCATCACCGGTCTATCCCATTCCCCCACCCCCCTCCCCCTGAAGCCCTCAGTTTGTTTCCCAGAGTCCAGAGTCTCTCATGGTTCATTCCCCCTTCTGCTTACCCCCCCTTCATTCTTCCCTTCCTTCTCCTACTGATCTTCCTGCTATTTCTTATGTTCCATAAATGAGTGAAACCATATGATACCAAAATATACAAGTTCTTTCATAAAACTGATTGTTGAAAGCAAGAATTACAACATTATCTGATGGAGCTTCTGATGTATAAACATAATATAAATGAAAACCACAATAAAGAAGGGAAGAGAGAAGGGTCCTATACACTAATACATTTTCTACATTCTACCTCCAGTGGTAAAAATGGATTCTAAGTGGTCTGTGAAATGATTACTGTCTATATTATAATTCACACACAAACTTTAAAGAACGGGTATAGTCAAAAACACATTATATAAATTAAAATGAAACACTAGGGCTGTTTATTTTAAGGCAAGAAATGGGAAGCAAAAGAAAGAACAACAATGGGAACAAACAAAAATCAAGTAACGATTAACAAAAGTCCAAACATAAATATTTACATTGTATAATTGATGAAAACATACCACACCAATTAAAAGACAGAGATTATTAGAATGTGTTTTTTAAAAATTTGCCCACCTAGATGTAGTATTTAAACACTTCACTTCAAATAAGATAAGCTAAAGAATTAAAATATGAGTACCGTGTAAACCATAGTAAAGAGAATGTTGGAGTAATTATGTTAATAACACCACAAAGCAAAATTACATACTGATAAATGATCCAATTCACCACGAACACCTAAAGATTCAAATTATTTATGTATTTAACAGTGCATCAAAGTATACGAAGATTAAACTGGCAAAATGAAAGAAGAAAGAGATAAATTGGCAATGATTGTTGGAGATTTCTCTTATTAATCAATGGAACTAGTTAACTGAAAAGCAACAAAATTAAAGAAAAACTGTACAGTATCTCCAATCAATTATATGTAATTGATATTTATAGAAAACTCTCCGTAATAACAGCAGAATGCACATTATTTTGATGTGTGCATGGAAGATTCAACAAGATAGATATTTTAACAAGAGAGGCAATAGAAAACAAATGTGACTGTATTTTAAACAAATTGGAATCATGTAGAGGATATTCTCTGACCACAAAGAATTCAGACTGAAAATCAATAACCAAAAAAACCCAGAAAGAAAATATTTACAAATTAAACAGACCACTTTAAATATATATTTGACAGAGAGAGAGACAGCCAGCAAGAGAGGGAATATATGCAGGGGGAATAGGAGAGGAAGAAGCAGGCTCCCAGTGGAGCAGGGAGCCCGATGCAGGGCTTGGTCCCCGGAACCTGGGATCAGGCTCTGAGCTGAAGGCAGGTGCTTAATGATTGAGCCACCCAGGTGCCCTTAAACAGGTCACTTCGAAATAATTTATGAGTCAACCACCAAGACTCAAAGGAAATAAAACAACACATTGAAATAAATGAAAATAAGATACATCATATCAAAATATGTGGAAAGCAGGCAGGAATGAGTGGGAAATTTATAATGTTAAATGTTTATATTAGAAAAGAAAAAGTTTCAAATCAAATATAAAATCTTTGACGGTTAAAAAAAAACTAGAAGAAAAGGTGAAATAAATCCAAAGAATGGAAGGAAAGTTAAGATAAAGATAAGACCAGAAATCAATAAAATTTGAAACAAAAATACAGTAGAGAAAATTAATTTAACCAAAAGCAGTTCTTTGGAGACTAATAATATTGATAATCTTCTAACCAGACTGACAAGCAAAACAAAACAAAATAAAACACTGACAGAGGGAAAACACACTTTCTAGAAAAATCAGAAACCAAACCTATCACCCCAGATCTCAGATATGGAAAGGCTAGTAAAGGATACTACAAGAAATTAACACAAATACTTTAGACAACTTAAATGAAATAGATGAATTTTTCAAAGTCAGCAAACTACAAAAACACATGCAAAATGAAATACAGAACCTGAAATAATCCTACAACTACTAAAGAAATGGAATTTTTAGTTAAAAACATTCTAAAGCAAAATTTCCAGGACTAGATATTTAAACATGAAATATTATGGATTCTCACAATCTCTTTGAGAAAATAAGAGTAGGGAATGTACCCAACCTTAGTTTTTGAGGATTTAAAAACACCTGTGAGATTTAGAGAGACTGCAAGGCCCAAAATAGGAGGTCACATTTGAAGAACATAAAAAGCCATGGGAGTTTTCACTGCTTTACATCAAAACTTATTTTAAGGAAACCATCATTAAGACAATGTGACAAAACAAAAAACAATATTACACAGATTTTTTCAGAAAACAGAATGTATAAGCACCCTCTCCATCTCCTTTCATAAGGTCAGTGTTACCATGATATCAAAACCAAACAAAGATATTACAAAAAAAGAAAAACTATTGACCAATATCCTCTATAAATGTAGGTAGAAATTTTCAACAAAAGAATAGCAAATCAAAATCATTATACTCAATAGCAATATAAACATAACACATCATGAGAAGGTGACATTTACTCCAGGAATTCAATATTTATTCAATTAAATATTCAATATTTAAAATCAATTAATTTATTCTCCACAATAACAGAAAAAAAGGAGAATTCTTCTGAATAGTTTCAAGGAAAAATATTTGACAAAATTCAACACTTATTTATGCTGAAAATTTCTCAGTAAAGTAGAAGCAGAGAAAACTGTCTCAACGTGATAAGGATACCCAGTTATAAAAAAACAAAACAAACCTTCTGCTAAGATCAAATAGAAGGAGAAAATCCTGAAAGCTTTCCTCTAAAATCATGAGCTATGAAAGGATGATTACTTCATAGCTCATGTTCAACACTGTGCTGGAGTTCCTAACCAATAAAATAAGGTGAGAAAAAAATGATGATACTGTGATTAGAAATTAGGAGTTAAATCATCTTCTTTTGGTAACATGACTGGGTAGATAAAGAATCCTAAATGACCAACAAGATAATCCTTGAATAAATAAGTGAGTTCAGCAAAAGCACAAGAGAGAGTGTCAATGTATATTAAAAATTGTGTTTGTGTATAACAACAATGAGAATTTGAACTTGAAAATTTTTAAAAATGTCATTTACAGCACCATTTAAACATGAAATACTTGAGCATAAATTGAACAAATTATAATAGTATAGCAATACAATGGAAACTTTAAAAAGCTGACATTGAGATATGCGTACACATATAACTCATTGGGATAGAACAATGTGTACTGAAATAGAGTAACATAAGGCAAAGTGAGGGAAAAAATGATGTCTTATCACAAATGGTGTTGCTACCATAAGATATACATATGGATAAAAATGAACACAATGGAAAATATAGATCATAGACCTAATAAAAAATGGCTTTTCAAAACACTGTTGGGGGTGCCTGGGTGGCTCAGTCTATTAAGCATTTGCCTTCTGCTTAAGTCATGATCCCAGGGTCCTAGGTTCTAGCCCCAGGGCAGGCTCCCTGCTCAGTGGAGAGTCTGCTTCTCCCTCTCCCTCTGCCCATCTCCCCATCTTCTGCTTTCTCTCATTATCTCTCTCTCAGATAAATAAATAAAATCTTTTAAAAAATAACATAAAAAGTGAAAAGGGGGTGCCCAGTTGGCAAGTCAGAAGAGCCTGCGACTCTTGATCTTGGGGTCTTGAGATCAAGCCACACATGGGGTGTAGAGATTACTTAAATAAATAAAGTTTAAAAATAGAACTGTTTAAAAAAAAGGGGGAATGAAGCATGAGAGACTATGGACTATGAGAAACAAACTGAGGGCTTCAGAGGGGAGGAGGGTGGGGGAATGGGATAGACTGGTGATGGGTAGTAAGGAGGGCACATATTGCATGGTGCACTGGGTGTTATACGCAACTAATGAATCATCGAACTTTACATCAGAAACCAGGGATGCACTGTATGGTGACTAACATAATACAATAAAAAACATTTAAAAAAAGTGAAAAGACAGGCCCTATACTAGGAGAAAATATTCATAAGACATGTATCTCACAAAGGTTATACGTAGATATAACATATATATCTAACACACTATATATATGCACATATATATATTATGGATATGCTTCATTTCATAGATATGAAATACATCTTAAATTATATTGTGTTTCTAATATGATAAAGATATAAAGTAAATGTATGTATAAGTATACACACATACTCATACACACAGTTTACTCATATGAAGACAAAGAGCCCAATAAAACTGGTCAAAGATTTGAGCATATACTTCACATGGGAAGAGGCATGAGTATCAAGTGTGCACATGAAAAGGTGCTCAACATCATTAGTCATTAAGGAAATAAAAACTAAATGGTAATAAGACATTACTAAACATTTGTTAGAATAGACAAAAATCAATGTACTAGCAGCAATAGCAAGGGTGGGAAGAACATAAGGCATTGAAATTTTCATATATTGCTGGTGGAAATACAGCAAAACCATTTGGAATGCAGTTTTCCAGTTTCTTATAAAATTAGTAATATATCTATTATATAACATGGCAAATCCATCCCTAAGAATTTACCTAAGAGAAAAAAAGTATGACCTTAGAAAGACTTGATAATTGCAACTTTATTCATAATAATCAAAAGAGGAACGTAATACACGTAATCATTGAGAAATGATTTTAAAAAGTGGTATATTTATACATAGAATGCTACATAGCAGTAAAAGAACAAAGAATGCATCTGTGTGATAATGTGGATAAACTCAAAGTAGTATGCCGAGGGAAAATATATACATATTAAAGGGAAAATACTGTAAGACTTAGTTTAATTGGAAAAGACAACCCAAATCTATTATGAAGGTTAATTAACCGGGAAAGAGAACAAACATTTAGAAATGATAGAAATTTATATATCTTGATTGTATTAGTAGTTAGAAAGATGAATACATACATTTGTCAAGACTCGATAGAATGCTACACTTAAAATAAGTGCGTTTTACTGTGTGTAAGTTATACTTTAATAAAACTGATTTTTTTCTTAAGTAGGCTCCATGTCCAGCATGTAGACCCACATGGGCCTTGATCTCACCACCCTGAGATCAAGACTGAGCTGAGACCAAGAGTGAGAAACTTAACCGACGGAGCCACGCAGGTGCCCCACACAAGTGCCCTAAAAGTCATTTAAATAAGACAAGTCACAGAATGTGAGAAGATACTTGCAATGATTGTGAAGGACTGTAACCAGAATTTATAAAATCTACTACAACTCAGTAAGAAAGAAAAACTTAACCTTATAACAATTAGACTCATTTCTTCACTGAAGAGCATATCTAAAGGCCAGTGAACATATGAAATGTGAACTTTCTAGGATTTAGGAAAAGGAAATTAAATTCACAACTACTGCACAACCATGAGAATAATGGACATTAAATAGATGGACCATCCCAAGTATCGTGAAGATTAGAGTGTGCATTCCTATAAACTATGAAAACTTTTTGAATGTATTTATTAGGCTGATGTCTGATATATATGAAACAGGAAATTACAATCCTGGGTATTTACCCAATCAAAATGTGTACATATGTACATAAAATATATGCATGTTTAAGAAAGTTTTAGCCTCATTATTCCCAATAAACCAAAGATCATGAAACATTAAAAAGTCCATCAGTGATAGAATCAATTTTTAAAGTGTGATATATTCATAAAATGGAAGGACATAACAATGAAGATAAAAATAATATTGCTACATTCAATAGCATGGAAAGTTCTCCCAAGCATGATTTTGAGTGAAGAAGCAAGACACAAAAGAATACGTAGAATATGATTTCAGTTACACACATTTCAAAAATAAGCAAAACTAATTGATGGAGTTAGAAATCAGGATAGTGCTGCTATTCAGGGAGGATTGTGAGGCATGTATGGACCTGGTCTAGGTATATATATGGCTTAGATGATACAGTTCATGTTCTATTGGTATGTCTAGAACTGTGCCCTTGTAATTTGTTCACTTATCTGTGATGTTAAACTATTGCAAAATTTAACAATTAAAAAAACAAGGCAGACGCTAATACCATTTCATCTGACACTTCAGTATTCTGTACTAGTTCCTTATTTCTACACTTCTTAGTGATGCACCAAACACTTTTTATGTACATTCCGTCTACTGCAATATGAGGCCATGCTTGGCACAGGTTGTATTCACTAGCATAGCTCAGGTTAACATCCAAGCACTGGATTTCAAAGACCATGCCTTTTCAGTGATTCTCCTAGTCGTTATGTATATTTCCATCTCTTCTCTTCTCTACCCCTCTATCTTTCATTCATTACTCAGGCTACTGAAATCTGGCATCTTTAGCCACTAATCTACTATCACTGCTCTTGCTTAATCCATTATTATTCCTCTTCTTTTAGAAGGCCTCCTTCCACCCTATTGCCCACATCTGAATAAGACCAATCTGTTTAGACTCTACGTCTTTAATATGTTACAAAAAGTCCATCTTTTCCATTCCATCTGCTTCTACCATACTTCAGGTCACTTTGATCTCATACTCGATATAAAAACTTCATACTCTAACTGGACTTCCTGTCTCCTGTTTTGATCATTTTAATATATTTTCCTCACTGCATCTAGAATAAGTTCTGAGATATCATCTCAATTCCTGCAGACTAGGCTGGTTACATCTCCACTCTGTTCCTGTATCAATTATCCCTACATCAGAGCTGTATCAAATTGTTTATTTACTGTTTGGCTCCAAATGAGACTGTGATAATCTTGAGATCAGGGCCCATCTTATTCCCAGTAGTAGCCTCAGATCTTATCACATTTCCTGGAATATAATGGTTTCTCAGTATGCTAATTAAACACATAGATATTTACAAAGACCAGAATATATTCTTTCCTTCTATTTCAAGATTCTACTTAACAAAAGTCCTTTAATTTTTGTGGTTCATATAGAAGATACTATACCAATGGTAAAGGTTCTGCCTTCAATATAGGAATGAGTATCGTGCTCCCCTGACCCTTCAGTGCCCTGATTTTTGAATATTAGAACATAGTCTCTTAAGCTGGGCATTTCGTCAGCTCTACTGGTCACAGCTCCACAGGACTTTTCATTTAAATTCTAATATAGGCCATGTTTGAAAAAAAATGGAGATCATAAGAAATAAGTATAAGGTAATGAAGTCTTTAAAAAGTTCTAGATAGGAGGTAATGATAATTTTCTATTGTATTTACCTGAACATGTTACTAGAAAGTCCCTTAATTGTGTGGGGATACTCTTCAGATTTTACTGACAGTATATAGGGCAAACTTCTTAGACTGTAGTCAGATGGACTGGAATTAGCATTTCTATTGGCTGGTGTGGTATTACATGGCTAGTTTCAACCAAAGCCTGCTCTTGGGTTCCTTGTTTGACAGAACGGTCTCAGATGAAAGCTTCATAACAGAAGGTAGCATTCTGAATTTCTAGACACTATCAGAGAGAACAAGCACTGAAATAGACTCATGGGCAAAAAACTATTTAAGTGCTCTGCAGACGTACACTTGAAATATCTACAGTAGCTCACAAGAGAAACAGGGAATTGTTACCCAGAGCCCACCTTCCTTTCTTCTTACGCTCATCTTCCCTTCATTCCCTATTGTAACCTCCAGCAAAGTCCCTGCTGATCCTGGGTATTATCCCAGGATGCAAAGCAACCTCTGTCCTTCTAGTTCCTTACTTCAGAAACATGCCTCAGAAACATTCTGAATAACTAATTATATTGTAGATGTAACTTACTAATTTTTATTTAATATACCAAGACAGTAAAAAAGTTTGTTTTTTAAAAAAAGATTTTTTTAGGTAAAATGTCAACCAACTTTTATTAAGTTGAAGAGATGTAATTGTATATTTGAGATTATGTGTGTGGGTGAGTGTGTGTGTGGGTGTTGGTATATGGTAATTAGGTTGGTAATTAGGGCAATAGGTAATGCATTATATGCCTATCAGATCTAACCATTTTATTGCTCTCATACTTAACCAATTCATAAAGCACGCTTAGAACTGTCTTCATCTGCTTCCATGATTAATATTCTTCAAAAAGAAATGACATTTTAGAAATGAAATTAATTTCTCATATCCTTATGAAATATCCAAATTTTTAAAAGTACACACACACACATATACATACATGTGTTTCTATATCAATGTAGATAGATGGATAGATACATAGATAGATAGATACACAGGAAAGTGACAGGAAATATTTTAATTATTTTTCCAAATTTCATAACAAAATAATTAATTTGAGATATATGAACATACTTACACTTTGGTGTCTCATTCAGGCTCCAATCTTTGTTTTATCCACACAGATCCTTAGTGGAATTCACAGTTAAGTAAGAACTATCAGTAGTGACCTGGATATAATGTAGTCATGCTTTCTCACTTAACTTTCACTCAAAGGTAGCAGTGGAAACGCATGCACAAGCTATGTAAATTTTTATATCCCTAGGTCTAACATTTATCATGAATTATAATATCTGTGTAAATTTTAAAAGGAACTATTTCTGCATAATCTGGTTAGCTATATAGAAGGAAAGACTGGTAAACAGGCAAAGGAAAACCAGAAATCCTCTTTGATTTTTGAAAAGTTGATGATGATCTGACCAAACAACTTTAGCATGGGGAGATTTCCTTAAAGTTTCACCAAGATATGATTGAGGATGCTTTACATAGTCAACCTGTTATGTAGGTAAGATCAACTAAGTTAAAAAAAAAAAAGGTCCTTTGTGACCCTACTTCAAAGTCACTAATGATTGTAAACTGTAATTAATATAGAAAAATTGAACAAAACAAAACCTAACTGATGCATCTGGGAATTGGGACAGCGTCCTTGGAGATTGGAAAATGCATTAGTAGTACAAGATGCATTATCAATGTATTAAGTCTTTGCCAATATGATGATCCAAATAATATTTTGTTTTTTATTCACTTTAATTCACATTTTGTTGATTGTTAATTACATACAGCAATTTTTGAAATGTTTATTGGCAATTTATGCTTTATTTATGAACATGATATTACTATCCTTTCATTGCTTTTGAATAAAACTGATTCCTTATCCTTTTCTAAAATATTTGCATATATTCAGGATATTAAGTCTTTGCAAGTCATATATATTACAACTCCTATTTAATGATTTGTTATTGAACATTTAATATAATTTAGGGTGGTGGGGGTATACAGAAAATTTGGTTAATTTGTAGTAAAATATATATCTTTTATTTTATTATTTTTGAATCTGTTGCCATGACTTGAGAAGCTTTACTGATTCTGACCTTGTTGTATATTTACTTATATTTTCTTCCAATAACTTTATGACTTATTCACATCAGTATCTCTACTGTTGGGTTAGAGTTGGTGTAAAGTATGAGGATATAGAATTTTCTCCCAAATGATTAGGCAGTTGTTTTAATGCCATTTCAGGGACTGAGAAAGATACAATCTGGGCAGAAAAACCTGTGGTGGTAAATTTGAACCCATTACATAAGATGCTAATTTTTATCAATATGCTAATAATACATTAACTAAAGTTGAAAGCTTTGAAAAAACCAGCATGTTATCAGCTGATGTTCAACACTAGTTTCTCGTATGCTAGGAGTTTAATCTCAACATCTTTGCCTACTAAAATAGCTGGTAAAATGTCAAAATAAAAATAAGGGTGATTTTAACCAGAAAAGCGGTCATGGGAATAGTGAGATGTGGTTAAATTCCAGCACACAGATGGAGATTTAAAACATTACTGAGTAACAGGACTTTGGGAATAAGCATAGAAAGAAGAGAGAACAGACCCAAAGACTGAACCTTGGACCAATCCAGTACGCAGAAGTCAGAAAAATAAAGAGGGATCAGTAGAAAATTTGGCCAAGAAGGCTCCTGTGTTGTTTTGGATTGTTCCCTTAGTTTGGTTTTGGGCATAGTAATGCTGTCAAAAGCTTTCTAGGATCTTTCAAAGGACAAAGTTAGGACAAAAATTCATTAAGAAATCATTAGTTGACATTGCTGCCTCTAATTCTAATCCGTCACTCTGAATTATTTTCTCATTCATTTTTGATTCTCCTTCCTCCCTTTTTCTCTACAGATTCCTAGTTGTCAACATCAAAATATTTACTAATTTGCCCACTGCTAAAATTTGTACAAAATGAAATCAGAATGAGTCTACTTTTTAGAAAATATCTCATGGACAGTGATTAGAGCATGATATTTTAAAGAGTTACATACTAAATTATTTCTGTTTCTTTGCATTTTACCCCTGTGTTTTGTTCAGTGTGAAATACTGTTACTTCATGTGTTTCTATTTATATTGAATTGTAGTTTTTCTCCTGTAATATGGTCCTTTAAACTTTAAAATATATAATATATGGTTGAAAAATCAAAATTTTACTTTAAAGGTATACTCAAAAAAGCTTCATGAATTCATTTCATTTATTGAAAAAGTTTCTGCATTTATGATATAAGAATGTCAAATTTCGATCATATATTTATTCATTAAAGAAACGTTCAGCACTTATATCCTAGGTATGGTATCAGGCATTAGATTATTGATTATTTTCTAAATTAAATACCATTTTCTTCTATCTACTATCTATCATCTATCTATCTGTCATCTATCTATGTATCTATCATCTATTTAATTATCATCTGCCTGTCATCTAACTATCCATTTACTTAATTAGAAATATTGCATAATGGTCAACAAATTACACTTTGGAATTAAAGATCTAATTGCAATTCTGTCTCTATATTTTCAAAACTTTGTCATGCGTGTGAGCACATAAATTAATTTCCCTAATTCTCAGTATTTTCAACAGCGAAAAAAGTTCATTATTATGTGTACTTTCCCTATTGTGATGATTAAACTGAATAACGTATGTATGGCAGTCAGCAGGGTACTTCATGCATAGTAAATATTCAAGAAATCAAGAAATGAATTCAATATTCAATAGGTGTTATAGTGATAAGTAATATTTGAAAAAGGTTGAACTTAGGCATACATCCTCAAATCACTGAATAAAATATTCATTCTCAAATCATAATATTATGCAGAAGTTCTATGTCTTCTCTTAATATTGAACACAGTTGCTTGTAGAAAACATAGGTAGGAGGGGTATTTGAGTTAGGTACCCATACGCCGTTCTCCCAGTGATAGAGTCACATGTTGGGAAAAAACCCACAAAACCTCAAAGGAATTATCTTGGCACATATTATCGGTACCTTGGCAAGTATCATTACGTAGGATCCAAACTACTCCGCTAGTTTAGAGCATGACTGTCCTGCTGACTGTCTACATGATTGTCTTGAAATGAGCATTTTTAATGTGACATCTCTAACAGCTGTTTATCATCGTGCCTGAAACAATAAGCTTCTATTTGATGAAATGATACAGACAAGGCCAATGGTGCTTTGTAGGTTCTTTTGAATGTTTTCTCATCTTTCCTATTTCTCCTTAGAGACACCCTCTCCTTAGATTTCCTGTGGAGATGCATTCATTACTGTTAGATAATTTGAAACTAATACATATTTCCCAAGTTTCAAGCTAATCATCTCAGCTATGATAATCTTCATGAATGATTGTGAGGTGGGATTAGTAGGACACACATTTTATAAATTGTATGGTATTAAAAAGAGGACCTTATGAGAAATCTTGACTATCCAAGGCACAGATACTACCATGTGTTTAGTGCATGTTATGTGATAGTGCAGAAAAATCACAGTGTTAAAATAGCCACACTTTATCTCTTTGCTTCAAATTAATATGAGATGATTTTATATTGATCATTCTGCCTACAAAATTAAATATTACTCTCAAGTGAGCATGTTTGCCTTTCATTATGGTTGATCCTTGCTCATGTAATCTACAGAAAAAAAATACCAACATAAACTGCTCAAGGTAAGTAAAATAGTGGAGATAAAAGAGCGGGGTTGTTTTCTTTCAAACACTTAAGAATAATTACAAATACCTTGTAAGTTATATACAAATAAATAGCAGTGATAAAAATGAAATTTTATTATTGCTCCTTGTATAAAACATTAGTTATTGTTCACAAATGCCAAGAGTTTCAAGTTTGATTTATGCACTTCCACCTGCATTTCTAATACTTTAGTGGTTTAAACCAGACACTGCACTGCAAAATTGTGGGGGGAAGGAGGATTATCCTAGTGCTCTCTAGATAAACAGAGTGCCTGAACACCTCTACAAGCCAATCAAACATAACAAGGTTGGAGGATATTTTTTCTTGGAAAATTGGCTTTACATGTTTTAATACATTATCTAAAAATAGGAAAGACAGCTCTTTGGAGGTGCTGATTCTGATTAACCCTTAGAAATAAAAACATCATTGATAGGGGCGCCTGGGTGGCACAGCGGTTAAGCGTCTGCCTTCAGCTCAGGGCGTGATCCCGGCATTATGGGATTGAGCCCCACATCAGGCTCTTCCGCTATGAGCCTGCTTCTTCCTCTCCCACTCCCCCTGCTTGTGTTCCCTCTCTCGCTGGCTATCTCTGTCAAATAAATAAATAAAATCTTTTTAAAAAATTCATTGATAATTAGTGCAGTCTGTGAATTTGTATATGAGGTAAGGGGCTAAATCATGTAGAAGGAAAAATATTATGTATTCAGTAAGAAAAAGAAGAGCAACTACAGAACAGGCAAAGATGATTGACAAAATGAAAAAAGGGTGTAATTTAAATATTTTTTATTTAAAGGAAAGAAAATATAGACTGTATTTTTATAGTTTATATAAAAAATAAACTATAAAATATAGTTTATATAAAAAATAAACTATAAAAAATATAGTTTATTTTTTTTTCTCTCTGCCATGCTTATGTTTATTTGGAAATACCTTATTTATTTAGCAAATTGATAACAATTCCTCAGGTTAAAAGGAAAATGAAGTGCATCACTAGATTTATTTTAATTGAAAATATGGCTCTATAATATATAACCAAGAAGTGTTTGGAATTCACATTGTTTTTATTTTGTTTTTATAAAATAATAAATTAGGAAGTTAGAGAAAACATATTTCATTGCATAATTTCTTTGGTAGGTTATTATTAAGAAGGACTGAATTTTAAATGAAAAATATAAATGCCCTATAATTTAACAACTCATTGAAAGTACTTTATTTTATGTATTTGCAGAAATCATACCTTCATGTATCAGACTCAGACATTTATAAAAAAGGCATCAGTTTATATAAACTTTTTTGCAATTTTGTACCTAAAATACATTTAGAATATTTTAAATGACTTAAAACTGTAATTATCTGAATGACTAAGATTATTTAAAGAATTGCTTATTTCTAAATAGATTGTTTTCTACTTTTCAAACTATGCCATGACATATAGCCTATATGTAATATGAAAATTGAATTGCCCTTTGAGAAGGGTAAATATTCCATTATATATTGTAAACATCTTGTTCCTTTTTCAAGGAAAAAAGTTTTTTCACATTACTGAACTTTCTGTTATGATACTTTCAATTTGTTATTTTGGGGGGAAGATAGTCTTTAAATTTTCATTCTTAAACGATGAAAGACCCATCGAAACTTCAGTCTTAAGAGTGGATTATCCTATTTCCTCAGTAGCCATTAATATGTTCTTGCTCAGATCCAGTACTGCATTTTTGTAAATGTGGTTATATCTGCTTTATGTTGTTTCAACTTTTTCTAGATTCAACTAGTATTTATTTCGTTGTGGTGTTACACTCTCCCACTCTTTTTCTTTTATCATTTTCTGTCTTCTTCAGTAGATCATAGAAAACTTGCAAGAGGCTATAATGGGGCTCTAAACAAATGCCACTTTAATACGAAATCCAAAATTTCAGAATTTAACATAGGTCTTATTCATTATACTGGCATGTTTTATTTTGATGAAATTAATTATTATAATTAAAATGAATGAGTTATTTTTTGAATCTGGAATCAATATCTTATCTAATTTATTTAAGAAATGAACACATTTTTTCATGTGTCTGTTAGCCATTTGTATGTCTTCATTGGAAAAGTGTCTGTTCATATCTTCTGCCCATTTTATGATTTGTTTATTTGTTTCTCGTGTATTGAGTTTGAGAAGTTCTTTGTAGATCTTGGATACCAGTCTTTTATCTGTAGCATCATTTGCAAATATATTCTCCCATTCCGTGGGCTGCCTCTTAGTTTTTCTGACTGTTTCCTTGGCTGTGCAGAAGTTTTTATCTTGATGAAGTCCCAGAAGTTCATTTTATCTTTTGTTCCTCTTGCCTTTGGAGATGTGTCATGAAAAAGGTTGCTGTGGCCGATGTCGTAGAGGTTGTTGCCTATGTTCTCCTCTAGAATTTTGATGGATTCCAGTCTCACATCAAGGTCTTTCATCCATTTGGAGTTTATCTTTGTGTATGGTGTGAGAGAGTGGTCAAGTTTCATTCTTTTGCATGTAGCTGTCCAATTTTCCAGCACCATATATGGAAGAGACTGTCTTTTTCCACTGGATATTTTTTCCTGCTTTGTCAAAAATTAGTTGCCCAAAGAGCCGAGGGTCCATTTCTGGGTTCTCTATTCTGTTCCATTGGTCTATGTGTCTGTTTTTGTGCCAGTACCATGCTGTCTTTGTGATCACAGCTTTGTAGTACAGCTCGAAATCCGGCATTGTGATGCCCCCAGCTTTGTTTTTCCTTTTCAACAATTCCTTGGTGATTTGGGGCCTTTTCTGGTTCCACACAAATTTAAAGGCTATTTGTTCCAGTTCTTGAAAAATGTCATCGGTATTTTGATCGGGATAGCACTGAAAGTGTAGATTGCTCTGCGTAGCATGGACATTGTAACTATGTTAATTCTTCCGATCCATGAGCATGGAATATTTTTCCATCTTTTTTTGTCTCCTTCAATGTCTTTTAAGATTGATTTGTAGTTTCTAGAATATAGATACTTTATGTCTCTGGTTAAGTTAATTCCAAGGTAATGTATGATTTTTGGTGCTATTGTAAATGGGATGGATTCCCTAATTTCTCTTTCTTCAGTCTCATTATTTGTGTATAGAAATGCAACTGATTTCTGAGCATTGATTTTGTATCCCGCCACATTACTGAATTGCTCTATAACTTCTAGTAGTTTGGGAGTGGTTCTTTTGGGAAATGTTCATAGCAGCATTGCCCACAATAGCTAAATCGTGAAAGGAGCTGAGATGCCCTTCAAAAGATAACTGAATTAAGAAGCTATGGTCTATATATACAATGGAATATTATTCAGCTATCAAAAAGAACGATTTCTCAACATTTGCTGCAACATGGATGGCATTGGAGGAGATAAAGCTAAGTGAAATAAGTCAAACAGAGAAAGACAATTATTGTATGGTTTCTCTCATCTATGGAACATAAGAACTAAGAAGATCGGTAGGAGAAGAAGGGGGTAAAGAAAGGGGGGTAATCAGAAGGGGGAATGAAGCATGAGAGACTATGGACTCTGAGAAACAAACTGAGGGCTTCAGAGGGGAGGGGGGTGGGGGAATGGGATATGCTGGTGATGGGTAGTAAGGAGGGCACATATTGCATGGTGCACTGGGTGTTATACGCAACTAATGAATCATTGAACTTTAGGTAAAAAAATAAATAAATAAAATAAAAAATCTTTAAAAAGAAACCAATATTGCACCGTATGATAGCTAAAATATAAATAAAGAAAAAAAAGAAATGAACAAATTTGAAATTAGTTACAATTGAGGTAGAAGTTTGTTAAGTAACAGTGAAAAAATATACTATTACGGATTTTGCAGGTCATTTTTTAAAACTGAGTTGACTTCTATTGTGCTTTTTAAAAATACTGTCTGTTGCATGGGTCTAGATCATATCTTCAACCCCATGGAATATCTTCTTATATATGGGCATATATGTGAATACAGATCCTTTCATATACCATTTCCCGGATATAAAGCTACTCACGTAGTTTCTTATTATTGTACCTTTTTATTCCTAGAATTTGTTTGAAATCACAAAAGAGAAATGAAGAACCATACAAAACATATAGAGTTTATCCTTCTGGGACTGACAGATAATTCTCAGTTACAGATTGTAATTTTCTTATTTCTACTTCTAAATTACATGCTGAGTATGATAGGAAACTTAACCATCATTGCCCTTACTCTCCTGGATTCTCATCTCAAGACCCCAATGTATTTCTTCCTCTTTAATTTCTCTTTCCTGGAAATTTTATTCACAAGTGTTTGCATCCCCAGATTCCTAATCACCATTGTAACCAGAGAAAAAGCCATTTCCTATAATGGCTGTATAGCTCAGTTATTTTTTTACATATTCTTGGGGGTTACAGAATTTTTCCTTCTGGCAGCTATGTCCTATGATCGTTACGTTGCCATCTGCAAACCTTTGCATTACACATCCATCATGAGCAGCAGAATTTGTCATCAGATTGTACTCAGTTCTTGGGCAACTGGATTCCTGGTCGTTTTCCCTCCAATGACTTTGGGTCTTAACCTGGATTTCTGTGCTTCAAATACCATTGATCATTTCATTTGTGACATTTCTCCTGTCCTGCAACTTTCTTGCTCAGACACACATTTACTAGAACTGATTGTTTTTTTCTCAGCTGTGATGATCATTATTGTCACATTGTTATTAGTAATCCTTTCTTACTCTTGCATCATTAAGACTATCCTAAAAGTCCCTTCAGTTCAGCAAAAGAAAAAAGCCTTTTCTACCTGCTCTTCTCACATGATTGTTGTATCCATCACTTATGGTAGTTGTATATTCATGTACATAAAGCCATCTGCAAATGAAAGAGTCACTTCAAGCAAAGGAGTCGCTGTGCTCAATACTTCAGTTGCCCCTATGTTGAATCCATTCATTTATACTCTCAGAAACCAGCAAGTTAAACAAGCCTTCAGAGATGTATTTAGTAAGATACTTTCCGCTTTGGATAAATAATACTGTCTGTTGAAATAATTATCATGAAAACATAAAAAGAACAGTGAATAAAAACTACTTTGACTCTTCCAGTTTAAGAATTGATCTTTAATATTTAGTTATTTGGATCACTAGGTTTACCTGAGCTTAGAAACTCTTTCCATTCTATACATTCCGACTTTAACTTTCTGTTCTTCAAAGTGAAACATTTCTATGTAAGAAATATAAAATTACAAGTTTTTTTCTAGACATGTTGCAGAATAAAATGAAAGGTTGAGATTGTATTATACAATACAGGTACTTGGAGAACTGTACTTGTTAAATAATTTAAATAAATGTACCATGTTTTATTTAGAAGCCATGTTCTTTAAAATTTTTTAGATAAATTGAATTTTGTCATTATTAAATATGTTTTAGATGCTCCAAGAGACCTTACACTTTAAAAGGATGATGTAAAGAAATATTTTGTAAAGTAATTTTTTGAAATGTCAATTGTCAGCACCGTAAGAAAGCATAGTTTTTGTCATACATTTCATTTGTGTGATTTTATTTTAGTATTTATGTTGGCTAAATTTTAATGTTGGCAGTAGAAGATAAAATGTGACTTAATACACATGTAGTTGGTCTCACACAATCTTTTTAAAAAATATAAAAGTTTAATCTTGTAAACATGTCAATGAATCTTTTGACTAAATGGGAGTACATGACAAATTTTATTAGGTTTTAATTCTATACAAGGTTTTCATGGTAAATGATGTCAAATATAAATTTTTCTAAGTCAAATGACTTCTTTAATGAAAGAATTATGTTTTATTTTCTCCAGAACTAAGGTCTCTCTAAGTGTCAGCTCTTAAGACACATAGATGCCAAAGCTCTGTAATTCTCCTACTCTATATGCCAACTGGTGTATAGCATAGTGGTGATTAAACTATTTCCTCAAGATTATCTTCCATACATGTCAGTGGTGTTTGTTCTTGTCTATGTCTACAGTTACCGTACATTTCTCTAGTCAGTATTCTTGAAAATACTTACTGATTATTTTTAATGAAATCATAACAAAACTACTCTATAACTCAAAGTAGAACCCATAATTGATAATTGATTGATCTTGACAATTAATAGGACTATGGCTTGTATTTGTCAAAACTCATCAAACTGGATACTTAAGATTTGTTCATTTCATCAGATGTAAATTTTGTTTAAAAGATTATGAAAAAATTGAGTTCTGGATATTTGGTTTATTTTTTCCAGTGATACAATGATCAATTCTGTAATTGCTTTGTGTACTCTAGGCTTATTCAAGAGTGGCATTGAAGAAAATGATACTGAGGCTTCTCACTGTAGGGGAACCAAATTACACCCATTTCTTAAGCAACCCGAAGAGTTTATATTAGAATTGGAAGAATCAGTATGAATGCATTACACACACACACACGAGTCTTCTGAGAGGGCTTGTAAGCAATAACACAGCAACAGAACCAATGCCCACATTGGTTTTTACATATCATTAACTAAAAGGGATCCTGGGATCCCTGGAGAAATGATAGTATTTTTTTGGGCTGATCAAGGAAAGTATAAGGGAGCTAAAATCACCTTGTTTTTGAGAAGTACTCAAAAAGTGAAGAAGACATATAAACAAAGTTCAGTATCCAATTAAAAGAAGTTCCCACTCACCATATTTGGGTAATTTAGATATCAAATAAATAATGTTATTAATAAATTATAACTTCTTGAGTAAAATGAGTATCCTTGAATCAATATTGCTTTATAGTAAATGAATAATATACCTGGGAGAAAAGAAAGACCATCTTTATAGTAAAATTTACTTAACTACCAATATAGAAGTAATGATTAAGCTAGCAAATCATCAATGAATGCTGAAACTAGTGGATGAAATTTCATGAGGAACAAGATATTCATACAGTCTCAAAATATCTCCTAATAAATTAGTATTATTACATGGAGAAAACAGTAACTTTGCAGCCTACAGAGATTTGAGAGAGACTACCTTAGCCAAACAATCGGTTATCACCACCAGTGGGAAAACCAACATTATATGGCTCTTGAAAACGTGGACTAAGAAGGATCTATCATCACTTCTGTTTTATTCCAAAAACAAAAACAAAAACACCTCAGTTTAACCTTGAATGAAAATCAGGTGAGCTTGAGTAACATGCCTTCTTCAAAAATCTCAAGACAATAAGGGGAATTATACACAGAGGAGCTGTGGTAGATTAGCAGAGCTAAACAGAAATGAGAACTAAGTGCAGTGTATAATCATGCATTATGCTGGATCTAGAGGGGATAGAAAGATGTAAAAGACATCACTTGGAAAAATTTATAAAATTTTAATATGGACTATGGATTAGATAATATATCAATGACAGATTTTTCTAATTTTGATCATTATACTTTGGTTATGTAACATAATGATCTTATTAGGAAATATGCTCTGAAATAAAGAGAAACAATGTCCAACTTATTATCAAATGGTTTAGAAAGTATATACATATATGCGTATATATATGCTTAGCAGAGGAGATTGAAAGGTGAGATGACAATACTATAAACATGTATATATATGTTTTAATGTAAGAATATATATAGAATACAAAGTGCATGCATGTATATATATGTAGAGAGAGAGAGACTGAGAATGATGAAACAAATCATACAAAATGTAAACAACTGTAACTAGATAAAGGGCATATGTAAGACTTTGTATTATTTTTTATTTTATATTTTGTTTTTGTTTTACTTTGTACTATTTTTGGAACATGTCTTTTAGTTTAAATCACAAAAATGTTACAAAAACTGGCTTGGACTGAAACAACTATTTCAATATAATGTGACTCATTATGGATTTGCCTTAAGAAGGGTCATGACAAAATATGGACTGTCCTAAAATTATCAAATCATTTCCTCATTTGAGAGTAGTTAATTTACAAATGATTAAAAGCTATTAAATGCCCTAATAATGGATTAAGTTTCTAGAATTTCATGTTCATACGCAATGTTAGAATGTTATTAGTTTATTGAAACCTAGTATTTGGTGTTTATTAAGAAGCTTGTGTTTTGCACCACGTATGGATGATTTTACCTGTGCTCAAACATTTTCATAACTTTAAGAAATGATGCTTTATTTTCCACCTGTCAACATTGTGATCTAACATTGTTTGATGTTATCACTTATCATATTCTCTTTTTAATGTGAAACTATTATTAAATTAGCCCTTATTAATTAAATCCCTTTTGGATTTTTGGGTAATTTTAAGAGCACATAATGATGATAATGGCATGTAGCAATAATATTTTAATTATAAATTTCTTTTCTAAGATTTTCAGTTATTAGGCATAAGAATGCATTTCAAATAAAATATGATTCATTTATATTTCTACAGCTAATGTGATTTTCCTGTCTTAGAAAACAATATATAAGATCATCCCTCCAATTTTTTATGCCTCTCTAATGACATCACCAGCAATTTTAAATATTAGAAAGCACATCTAAATATTCTATGATTCAAACAAAAATTTATAGATGATGTTCATAACAGCATTGTTCATAATAGTGCCCAAGTGGAAACAACCTAAATGTCCATCAGCTGACGAATCTATGCAATGGTATATTATTTATACACAAAAAAGAATGAAGTACTTACTGATAGATTCAACAACATGCATAAACCTTGAATACATTATGCTAAGTAAAAGAAGGTAGTCACAAAAGGCAGCATATATTCTATGATTCCACTTATATGAAATGTCTAGAATAGGCAAATCCTGGAGACAGAAAGCATATCAGTGGTTGCCAGGGGCTGGAGGAAGGGAGTGACAGGGAATCACTGTTTGATAGATACGGAGTTTCTTTCTGAGGTGATGACAATGCTATGAAAGTAGATAATGGTGATGATTGCACAACTGTGTGAATATACGACTAGCTACTGAACTGCACACAGTGAAACAGTTAAAATGGTGCATTTTATGTTATGTAAATGTTACCTCAGTAAAAAACGTAGTTTTGGAAAGGGATATAAAAAAATTGCAGATTGGACTGGAAGATCTAATAGCCTTTAGAACCCTAACTTCAGGATAGCCAGCCTACTGTATGGAAATCTTTGTCTTGTTAGCAGAGAAGATTGAAAGGTGAGATAACATGATAGAATGTGTTAACTAACTAGCTTGCATAGCTGATGTCCTTGGTGGTCAGACATTATAAAGAGATTTTTTCAATACACTTATTTTCAATAAAATGTTTTATTAGAAGAGGAAACGATTATGTTATCAGTAAATTCTTAGGGAGAGGAGAATTAAAATGAAATTTTACAGTTCCATAGCTAGTTAAGGCAATTATCTTTAAGATGTAATTAATTTATTTTAGAGCGAGAGAGAGAGCATGCATGTGCACATGCAACTGTAAACACACAAGCCAGGGGAGGGGCAGAGGGAGAAAGACAGAGAATCTGAAGCAGACTGTGCTGAGCACGGAGCTGTCCTGGGGCTCAATCTCACTACCACAAGATCAATACCTGAGCTGAAATGAAGAGTTGGAAGCCCAACTGACTGAGCTACCCAGTGCCCTGAAAACAATTATCTTCAAAACATCAAGGTTTTATTTTAAATAAGCCTCAAGTTTTTATCAGTGATGTAAATATCTCAGAGAAGTGTAAGGAATATACTATAAAACACAGATGAATAAATTTTCCTCTTCTAAATCAGGAGATAAAGGACATTTGCACTATGGAAATGCTCAATCTTTGTTCAATAAATCTGAACTCAGAAAAAATTCAGAAAAGTTACCTTAAAATTTAGGACTATGATTTTTTTTATTTTTTATTTTTAATATTTATTTGATGTAAAGATCGATGATATATTAGTTGCATATAACAACCAATGCACCATGCAATACGTGCCCTCCCCACCACCCATCACCAG
>NW_024424785.1:0-1423 GCF_017311325.1 Ursus maritimus | reverse complement strand
CCCGGGGCCTCGTGCATGCTAAGCACGCGCTCTACCACTGAGCTACACCCCCGATGCCCTGCTTGTTTTTTTCTTCTTTCAGAAGCATGTTAATCACAGCCCTGTACCTACCCCCAGTCCTGAGGACCTGAGAATGCTAACGAAAGACTCCTTCTATACAGCTCCCTTGTTTCTGAACCTCCTAGATTGCATCTCTTTCCCGCTGCGTAAAGATGAAGGCAGTGATGCGCGGCAGACGGGCACCTTTCCCAGATCCGTTCAGGCTGGTCAGCCCACCCGAAAGCTGGGGCCACACACAGCCTTAAGAGAAGACGGCAGGGAAGAGCCCCGTC
Organism: Ursus maritimus; assembly: GCF_017311325.1. Taxonomy (NCBI): domain Eukaryota; kingdom Metazoa; phylum Chordata; class Mammalia; order Carnivora; family Ursidae; genus Ursus; species Ursus maritimus. The sequence continues at coordinate 1,091 of NW_024424785.1, read as the reverse complement.
CTGGCTCTGTCCGCTGCATGGAAACAGTGACACCCTGGGGACTTTGAGGAAAGCTGGTCTCCTATCCTAATTTCCTAATACAGATCCTCAGAGGCAGGAACCAAGGCTGCAGGAAGAATTTGCTGTCACCCGAGGGTTGCGGCAGGGAAATCACAAGAGGAGCCTGGACCATCTCCTTGCCAGAGTGTAAGAAAGTGCTCAACAGATGATGGTTTAGACGCACACAGGATCTGCTACACAAATCTTGGAAGCATTGACCATTAAAATGAACAAAAAGCAGGAGCATCGGACGGCTCAGCTGGTTAAGCATCCCGACCTTGATCCCAGGGCAGCGAATTCGAGCCCGAGGGCTGGGAGTGCAGCCCACTTAAACAAAAATAAATAAATGGATTCTAATGGCTAAAAGAAGAATGCCTGAGTCCTGTACTGATGAGGGAGAAGAGGTTTTCTCTGCAACGGTGTGCGTGCGTCATTATGGTTGGAAAGGACTGATTTTTAGTGTGTTGTGCTAGGAACGAATGAAGAACGAGTTCGTTTCTTTCGCTTCCTTCAGGTTCCCCGGCAACATTTTTTTCTGAAAGAGGTGCAATGTCCACAGGAGCGTGTTTCCTAATCCCCTTTCCTGTCTCCCATCGTTGGGGCTCTCAGACCAGAGAAGCAGCCCCGGGACAGCGTGAGGACGCCCCTCTCCAAAGATGTGGGCGCAGCCATTTAGGAAAGTAGTGACTGACACGCTCTGCTGCTCATTTCACACCAGTATTGTGAGGTAGTTGCACTGCAGTCTTACCGCCTCGCGCGGACCTGAATTTCCTGAGCACCTCTGTGGTGCTGGGTTTTCTTTTCCTTGCTTCCTCCCCTCCCCTCTCCCACCCTTGCACTCGATCCTCTACACTTGCGGGTCTCTGCGTGCCCTGCACCACCTCGTGCGCATTTCGGAGAGCGCTGCAGACAGGGGGGAAGGAGGTTGAGGGACCGGGAGAGTATTCCGTCCGGAGACTCTCCTTGGCGGTGGGCGGGAAGTGGGCCGCGAGCAGTGCCCCGGGCGCCCGGCAGCTAGCAGAGCCTCCTTGCGTTCGGCGGCTCTGCGGTTC
>NW_024424784.1:0-1424 GCF_017311325.1 Ursus maritimus | reverse complement strand
GAAAGGGAAGAGAGAGGGATAGTTAGGGTTACAGTGAAAAAGGAACGTGCCCAGCCTCAAGATGTCAGAAGTACGGGTGAGGAAGGTGGTGGTGGGACTCTCAGCCCCCACCCTGCTGAAGCCCAGTACACTAAGCAGGGGTTGGCAGTGACCTCTCGTCACCCCACCCACCCCTTATGTCCAAGACATGGAATCCTGTCCCCTAACTCCAAGCAGCAGGAGTCCACAAGCTCATCCCCACTGCACATCCCTTTAAGGAGAAGCCTGTGCAAGATCACAGAGCCACTGAGGGACAGGGTGCTGTCCCCAAGTCCCCTGCACTTCCACTGGGCCAGCACTAAGACAGGTGCAGTGGGAAGGATCAAGGGGCTGGGATCAGAGTTTGAGAAACACCCAAAGACACAGGGAATGTGTCCCCCACCCGGAGGCCTCCCCGATGAGAGAGACTAGTATTTGGTGAGCAGGGTAGGACCAGAGGATTTTGGCTGCTTACAGGCCTCTAATTCCCTCTAATCTGTTCAGGTGACTGAGGCTGGGATTAAGGGGTCATCTCTCTCACCAGCAAACACCACACAGCTGCTCCTTATCCCACAGGCAACAACTCACACAGCACACGGTGCCCCAATTCACCAGCTAAAACCCACTTATAAACTCAAACTAGTCAAGTGCACACCCATACGTCTTTACCCCACATGCACTCTGACACATGCACACCCCCACCCCTTACACATCATGCATCCCACAGGCACATACCCTCATCAGGTGTGGCTGGTCATGAAAGGGACAGCTGTCCAAGTTGGGCTGGGACTTGGTACATGTGGTTCGTCCAATCTCCACCTCCAAGAAGTAGTTCATCCCAGCCACGACCTGCACATGTCAAGAACAGGATTTGTTTACAACACCGGCCAAGTTCACACACACAGGTACCTTCCTGCTATTGGGCCCTCATACCAGCATTCACTCTGCCAGAGGAGGTACCCCAGAAAACCAAAGCCACCTCCTGAGGGCTGGTCCAGCAGCTGTGCCCAGACCCTCCTGACTCGTTCACAGAGAGGCTCCGGAAGGTCTCAGGCAGCCTGGCAGGAGGAGAAGCAGGAAGACAGAAGATGGAAGCCACGGACCAAAATCCTGTTAACTGGGTTTAGGAAGGAAGGTGCACTCTGGGGAGCCAGCATGGTGTTGGCTAATAAACTTCTCCAGTGCCAGGAGCCAGGGCAGGGTCTGAGGACACAGCGAGGGCTCTGTGCTGCAGCAAACAGAGTGGGTCTGGTTCAGGAAGACAGTCACGCGATGGGTACACTTAAGCTAAATTCCAATTAATAGGGTCAACCCCCTAATCTTCACATTTCTGCAGTATAATAAAGGTTTATTTATTCCCTCACTTCACAGTGGGAAATGAGAGGCTTCTGTCTTGCTCATGCACA
>NW_024424783.1:0-1424 GCF_017311325.1 Ursus maritimus | reverse complement strand
AAAAAAAAACAATATAAATATATCTCCTGAAGGCAAGGTGAAGTTCAAGTCCATGAGGTATAAATGATTTTTCCCATTCAAGAAGTCACCAGGATAGGACCCTCCCCAACTATTAAAATTCCCAAGACCTTGGTCAGGTTTGTGAGCTGTTCCTGATCATTTGGGTCCATGGCAAATGAAGGGTCTGAGAGGGCAAGAAAAGGAGCATGAGAGGAAATTACAAATGAGGGAGCTTTGGGCAACATTAACAAAGCTTACTATACCACATTCATAATCTAGAAACACCCCTATCCAGCCCTGGGGTCTTTGGATATAGTGGCGCAATGGTGGGGAGGCAGAGAAGAGGTGGCAGATGTCGTCCACTTGGATGCACAGAAGTAGAAAGATACCCTCAGAGTTGAGCAGCATATCATTGCGATTTATCCAGGTTTCCTTGCAAAGTCCTATAATCCAGTTATGAGAGTTTCCCACATCTACCTCCCAGTAATGTTTGCCAGAGGTGAAGGTCTGAGCTCCCCACAAAGGCATGTACTGTGGACTTGCTGGACTGTGAGGCATGTCTTGATGGTCGGGACCGCATTGCAAATGTCTCAGGTCTTCAAACAGAGCCACACGATAATTGCTTATGTTATGGTCCAATGTAAGATACACTTCAGCAAAAAGAAAACAACGAAGTCAAAGAACAGAATTTAAAAGTTCTGTCGGACAAGTGCAGTAGCCTTCTGGCAAATGCCAAACAAGCACATCTCTAAAACCAAACAAAACTAGTTTGTTTTGTTTCTTGAGAACACTCCCAACCCACCATGGCCAGTTTCAAGGTACTTACCATTTAGTAATTCCTCATAAAATTCTGGAACACGTAACAGTTAGCTTTCATGACAGAGTCCATACTAACTGCTCCAGAACACTCCTTTATCACAAGTGACTATACAGAGTGTGTCACTGGAAATCCAGAGACATCAGCAAGGGCTTCTTGCCTATTTACAGAGCAAGTAAATGTCTATTCATAGAACTAGATGAAAGGCAATTTTGAGAATACAGAAACATGTAGGATGTCAGCCTCTGGCTTTATTTTCACTAGCTCATTGAAAACTTAGGAGCCTGCTCATACATGTCAAGTAAATACCAATATGGCCCTTCACTTGCTTAAGTCTTCTCATTAATCAACTAGCACAAAATAAGATAAATATAATAACAGTAATAAATATATTACATATCACTTTAAAATATGATATTGTTATTCTTGTTAGTCCTAAATAGTGATCACCTTGCTCAAACATGTGAACAAGCAAAGATAAAATAAACTGAAAATCCATATTTGCCTTCTTTTTTTTCTTAAGAAGTGTTTTCTTCTCTCTGAATTTCTTCTCCTTTTTTTTAAATGATTTTATTTATTTCTTTGACAGAGAGAGACAGCGAGAGAG
>NW_024424782.1:0-1425 GCF_017311325.1 Ursus maritimus | reverse complement strand
GGGGAGAGGCAGAGGGAGGGGGAGAAGCAGGCTCCCAGCTGAGCTGTGAGCTGGGGACATGGGGCTTGTTCCCAGGACCTGGAGAGCAAGAACTTGGGAGCCAAAGGCAGATACTCAACCGTCAGAGCCACCCACGTACCCCTAGAATATTGATTTAATAAAAACCATAATATGACTTCAGTGGAGACACTGTTAGAAGTATGTGTAAGGGTGGAGATGGGAGGAGGTGGTTAAGTAGCTAAAACGGAAAATTCAGGAAATAGTACTAGAAGCATATTATTTAGAAATATGGACCTGACCACCCGAAGAAATAGATAACAATAGTAAGTTCCTATTTCTGAGGTGTAAAGGTTAAGGAACCACCATTTTTACTTATATGTCATGTAAATTAATTTGAAACAGTGTTTTAAGACCAGTACATTTTAATACCCTCCCCCAAATAAAGAGAAAGTAGGAAAAAGTCAATTTCTGTTCTATAAATGGCAGTAACTTAGATGATATAATAGTAACAATAATAATACTGATACAATAAATATATTATTTTTCTTAGCAATTAAAAATATGAAATGCATTAAAGTAACTGCAAGAAAGGATTGGAGAGAATCCAAAGAAGACAAAACTTTAAGGAATCTTACATTATTAAAAAAAATGTTTGAATAGGCTGTTCCCTCTGCCTATAATGCCTTGCCCCAGATATGTAACTGACTTGTGCCTTTCCCAGCTTCACAGACCCTGCCAAAAGTGCTCTTCCTCACTGAGGTCTGTCCTGGTCACCCAACACACAAACATACTCCGCGTCAGGCACACTCTGTTTTGTTTACATCCGCAGGTTTTATGAATGGCCGACATAATATGTTTTAATCTTTGTTCTTGTTGTTGTTGTTTTTCATTGTCTTTCTGTTCTCTTTAGAATGTAAAACCCTCGATGGCAGGGATTTTCATCTGTTCTGCCACTCCTATTTCCCCCCAATTTAGAGTAGTGTCTGGTATACCATAGGCATCAGCAGATACGTGTTCTAATGAACACTGCCTTTCGGTAAGTTAGACACAAGAAGCAAAACTGAATAGTGTACGAATCTCAAATTTTCCCAAATTAATTTATAGATGTAACAAAATATATATATCACTTCTCCACAGGGGTTTTTGTTGGAACTTGTCAAAATACTTCTCAACTTCAGAGTAATCAGTAATTATTGTAGTAGAGGGAGCAGGGAACTGTCAAGTCTATGGTGGCTAGTGCCATTAAATCAGTGAAAATAAAGATACTTTGAAAAATAATAAAATAGGATTTACCAACAAAATGTAAAAATATAGTGTAAAATCGAGTAATTTGAAAATCAGTTTGCATAGAAATCCACCGATCGGTAAATGTAATGGAATATGCAGTCTTGAAAACAACCGCATAAATATTAGCAACACTGACAG
>NW_024424781.1:0-1425 GCF_017311325.1 Ursus maritimus | reverse complement strand
GAGAATCTCAAGCAGACTCCCCACTGAGCATGGAGCCCGACTTGGGGCTCAGTCTCACAGCCCTGCAATCATGACCTAAAACCAAGAGTCGGCCACTTAAACGACTGAGCCACCCAGGTGCCCCTGTGTTCTTTTGTTTTTAATGAAAACATAGGGTATGTATCATCTGAGAAGAGGAAAGGGAGATTTTGTTTTTGTAGTTGTTTTCACCATTAATCAGTCTCTCCCTCATTTTTCTTTCTTTACTATTTTAGCTTCCCCAAATGCAATCTTATAGCCTAATTTTCCTGTCCCTGCACAATGCAAAGGAAATAAGAAGGTTTTGTCTATTTCAGTGGTGGAAAATTTGTTTCAAGCTCAAGTACAGTGGTTTGGGAACAAAGACACACACGGTCTTTGCTATGTAATCTTGAGAAATGTACTTCCTTCATCATGGTTTGGTTTCCTGAATTTTAAACTTAAAAAACTTGTAAAAGATTCACTTGGGAGTTGTTTTTGTCCCATTTCCATTCATTCCTCTATTTATTCAATGACTATATATTGATCACCAGCTAAGCGTTGTGAGCAATGTTTCAGGTTGCAGGGATACAAAGTGAGCAAGAGTTTGAATGGCATGCTCACGTCATTCATATTCTTACGTGGGAACACATGCAATTAAAAAAATACATGATGTTTAGATTCGGCTATGCATTTGATTATTATTCGAGCAGCCTTATGTTTCATCTGCAAGCACTCAAATTTATTTCCCAAGCCCCTGACCCTTTCATCCAGGCAAAGTCACTGAACTTACCAGCGAGAACAGAAGTTTTTTTTTTCTTTGCAGCTATTTCATTATTATTCTTTGCACACAGGGTTATGATCGCAACTCATTGTCTATTGGACAGACTTCATAATGCAGAGGGAACAATAAAATTATGACTTTGTGACAGATCTACTTTACTGCCAAGGTATGTTGTAGCTCTCCATTAATTTCATTGTTTCTCTTCTTTCTGTCTGTCATTTTGCAGGAAGCAAACAAAACTGATGCTTTCAATGACAAGCAGACACAATGAGAGGACACCAATCTAAAAACAAAAGCAAAACTGCTTCTCAAAGTTCCTTCAGGTCCTGGCAGTTCAGATTTCAAAAATGTCTAAGGACTTGCTTGCCACTCATTACCAAATGAAGAATATGGAATATTAATCATAATTTCTCTTTGTTTTTGGAATCTTCCAAAATCTGTCCCTGTGGTCATTTTTCTGATAACATGCAACCTAAGAACAGGCAGAATATGACCATAAACACACATCTCTGAATGAATAAATGAGAATACTGTGCGGGAAGGAAATCATGTATATAATTTTTTTTTGTCTCTGTTATCTGCATGGGATGTTTAAAAGCCATGGGATCAGGGGCGCCTGGGTGGCACAGCGGTTAAGCATCTGC
>NW_024424780.1:0-1426 GCF_017311325.1 Ursus maritimus | reverse complement strand
TGCTCTGGGTAGCATGGACATTTTAACTATATTAATTTTTCCGATCCATGAACATGGAATATTTTTCCATCTTTTTGGTTTTTAAAGGCAAATGTTATGGGTATTAGTCTTCCCTGTGTGAGCTCCCTGGTGTGCAAGTCTGCTTCTCTGCCCTATTTACATACACAGCTCCTTCCCTCCTGCAGACAGCCTCCCTTCACCTTTCTGACATTTTTAACCTATCAGATGCAACCTCTTCTCTATATTTACTTGTGGATTTTGTTCTACCAGTCTTTGGATCACTTTCCAGTTTATTGAGTTGGATGTGAAGGATATCAGGTTGTAAATGTGGAATGAGGTGAGATCAGGGTTTTCCACTCTGCCATCTCCCCAAACTCCCTAGACATTTTCCTCAACACCTATTCTGATAAAAAATAAACCACAGAAAAATAGGAATTGAGGGAAACATCCTCAACTTGATAATGCACAACTACAAAAGACCTTCAGCTAACATCATTCTAAGTGGCAAAAGACTGAATGGTTTTCCGTAAGACTGGAAAGAAGGTAAGGATCTCTGCATTCACCACTACTATTCATCCAAGTATTAGAAGTCCCAGACAGCAAAATAAAGAAGACAAGGGGATAAAACACAGAGATCATAATGGAGGATATAAAACTGTCCTTCTCTGTATATGACATAATAGTCTATGTAGGATATCTTCAGGAATCTAAAAAAAAAAAAAAAGAAAGAAAGAAAGAAAGAAAAGAAAAGAAAGGAAAGGAAACCTCATAAATGAGTTTAAGAAAGTCACAAGATATGTAATTTATTTAAAAAATTAATTTCTGTTCACTAGCAATGAATGTATGGAAATGAAATTTAAAAATACAGTAACATTTAAAATCACTAATAAAATGGTGGAGTTAAGATGGCGGAGGAGTAGGGGTCCGCTTTTTCAGCTGGTCCCCTGAGTCGAGCTGGATAGGTACCAGAGCATCCTGAACATCCACGGAATCAGCCTGAGACACAGGAAGATACAACTGGATCTCTACAAATGAAAATCTCCAGCGATGAGTATTGAGGTACGAAGCAGGGAGCCGTGAAGCAGCACATGGAAGGGGGAGGGAGCCGCTGTGTTCTGGTGCTGGGAAGCGGTAGCCACCTGCACTGGGAAGCGGGCAGACTCGAGGACCGGCACCCATGAGAGAGCAGACTGAGACTGTGAGCCTGGGAACGCACGCAACCAGTCTGAAAACTGGAGCTCCAGAGTTCAGGAGTGCACATGAACCACACTGAAACGGAGCTCTGGAGTGTGCAGGGGTGGCTGGTGGTGTTAGAAACACAAAGGACAGAGACGTGCTGGGCCTGGAAGTGAGGGCTGGGACGCCAGCTATGGGGCGCACATCCAGAGACACTGCAGGGTTGAGCAGAACCAACAGAAACAGAGTT
>NW_024424779.1:0-1426 GCF_017311325.1 Ursus maritimus | reverse complement strand
GAGCTCCAGTCATTTCTTGAGCTGTGGTCTAGGGGGTACCCATGGCGGGGGGGAGGGGGAAGCCTTTTAAACATGGGTGTCACCCTATGTAGTTCTTGCTTCACAGCTAGAAATATCTTTAGTTTCTACCTGGTTTTGGTGGCCCCCAGTGCCTTCCAGTATTTGATTCTTAATAGTTGATCCGAAGTTTATCTGTAAGATGTTTAGTCTGCTATAAACCTCTCTTATTTTTGGAACTAGACTCAGGCTCTAAGGTTTTAATTTCTTGTCCTTTCCTTAGCTCATGGGTAGAATGAATAAGAGTTGAGAATTACATGAAAATTTGGTTGGAAGATTGTCAGGGGAATTCCCGTGAGGGTGAGAACGAGGTGGCTGTGCAGCGAGGTGTAGACAGATTCAGCCACGCGACACATGACGTACTTTCTTCCTCATGAGTGTGTTGTCCCCTTGCCCTTCTTCCTTACCAATGAAACTACAGCTGTGCCTATGAAAGTGATGTGTCGGAGCACCTGGGTGGCTCAGTCAGTTGAGTGTCTGACTTCATTGCAAGTCATGATCCCGGGGTCCTGGGATTGGGTCCCCAAGTGGGCTCTGTGCTCCACTGGGAGTCTGCTTCTCCCTCTCCCCCAGCCCCCCCCCTCCCCGCTGCTGTTCTCTCTGGCTCTCTCTCAAATAAATAAATAAAATCTCTAGTTAAAAAAAATAAAAGTCATGTGTCAGGTGATGTGCTAAATTGCACAATGTTTCATGAAGCTGTGGAAACCACATGACCAAGAGATAGAAGCAGAAGTCCTGTGGGGATTTCTGGGTTTGCTTTGCTTCTATAATACAAGTAACATCCTGTCTTCCTTATTGTTTCTATCTTCTTTCCATCTGTCAGTCAGATCTTCTTTCCATCTGTAAGTCAGACGTGAGGCTGAAGGTGAAGCAGTCGTCTTGCTACTTGGAGACAAAAGTTACTTGCAAAGGATGCTGGAGAAGGGAAGGAGACAAAAATCAAGTTTTCAAGTTCATTGGAGAGGTACATCACCACCTGTTGTGTCAAATTTGAACCCTTTGTTTGTTAAGCCACTCAGGGGAAGTTTCTCTGATGTGCAGCCCAACACACTCCAGCTGATATTCCAGGACTGAATGAGAGTCACTGCCAGACCAGCCGCAGAGAATTTGAGACCAGCAGGAGCCGAAGTGTGGTGAAGCCAGCCAAGGGACCCCCCAGAGGGCACTGCCAGAACTGAGAAATTAACTCTGGGTTGCACCAGCTTGGGGACTCCCTGTTGGGTACCAGCAGGATTTCAAAGACCTGAGGTATGGGGGACATCATCTAACAACTAGAGGAGACCGGTGAGGACTGGGACCCCATCATTCTCAACAAACTCCAATGTCACATAGGCATCTATCCCCCACTGAAGGAGAGGAACATGGTGGC
>NW_024424778.1:0-1426 GCF_017311325.1 Ursus maritimus | reverse complement strand
AGATCATGGAGAAATCAGAATCTTAAAAGATCTCTTTTCCCAAAGTGCTCAGTTTATTGTTTTACCTGCTTGTTTTCTGCCACCTTCATTAGAATATAAAATCCATGAGGGGAAAGGTATCTATTTATTTACTGCTATATTTCTGACATTTGAAATAGAGCCTGGAATATAATAGGTGCTTGACAGACATCACTGGTGTGGACTAACAATGATGACAATGATAAGAACAGGACTGATTTACATCCCATAATTCTCAGTCAGTATATTCACTTTGTTTACTTACCAGTACGGATCCTGAAAACCAGAAGGGTTGAGATCACAGATCACACACCCAGGTGAAGGGCTGAAGCCAGTTTGAACTCACACTTTCTGAGTCATAATTCTGGACTCATCCCATGTCACCTCTCGGCCCTTTGAGAGTGTCTCTATGTGACGATGAGGAAAGGCAGTTTGCTCTAAGTAACAAAGAAATTTACTTAAAAAGAAGTTGATGCAGTAGTTTGGGGGACCTTGAGCAAATCATCTCTGAATTTCTGCTTCTCCATCTGTAAGAGTCTCTGTGGCATGAAGGTTTTACATTTGCACACACCTCTAGAAGGAGTATGGATGTGTGCATCTGCCAGTAAGAGACACATGATTCAAGCCTGACTCAAAATGGCTTATTGTATGACCGCTGGAGGTCTGGAAGTAGACAGGCCACAGGCACAGTGGAATCAGGAGCTCCATAAATGACACAGGTTTTCTCCTCTGTCCCTTTCAGGGTCAGCCTCATTTCAGGCTAGAAGGCCACTTGTGTAAAGAATGCCCGAGCACGTCCAGAGGAAGCATAAAGTCTACATCTTCCTCATGTACCATAACCTCTGAGAGTCCGGAAACCAGTCCCAGGGCGCTCTCCATTTTCATTTCAGGATTGGGTCACTTGTCTATTTCTAAACCAATCACTGGCAAGGCACATTGGTAAGCAGGATGGCCTTCACCACAGGGGGTAAAAGGACCATGGGGAGCCACCCCATAACTGGTGCACTTACTGTGCAAAATATACGAGGCAAAATAAATGATAAAATAGGCCTGAGTTCTTAATTTAAAAAAAAAAAAGTGCTCAAACTATAAAATACCCTAACTTAACCATCCAACAACAGAGAAGTGGTTAAGTACAAGCCATTCATGTGGTGCAATCTTATGAAAGCATTAAAGTATTTTTTTCCGAGCAATGTTTAGTGACATGAGAAATTCTTATTTTAAAAAAAGACTATATTGATCGATCGATCAATCGATAGATTATGAGCTCAACTTGTTTAAAAATAAATGTTATCACTCAGAAGAAAGAAAAGAACACACAAAAAAATATTAGGAGCCATTATCTCAGGGCAGTGGAATTAATAGAACATTTTAATTTTTTTCTGCCTTTGCCTTCTTCCGCTATGAA
>NW_024424777.1:0-1428 GCF_017311325.1 Ursus maritimus | reverse complement strand
CTGAGGCCCATGCTCACCCTCCCCACACCCTCACCTCATCCCGTGTGGCTAGCCATACAGCCAGCAGATAGGGCCTGTGGGGCTCCTGGGGCCTAACCCTAGCCCTAGGTCGGCCGCGGGTGTGGGGGCCTCCCCAGGAGCCTTACACCGCAGCGCCGGGGACTTGGGATACCTGTGCCCCACCGCAGGACTCAGCTTGCCACCCGACAGGAAACCATGCCCCTTGGGGCTCTACGGAGCCTACAGGGCACGAGAATTTGGGTAGGCCACCGGAGCCCGTCCCCATCCTTTGGAAGCCCCCCGTGCCCCAACCCTGAGGCCCATGCTCACCCTCCCCCATGGCCTCCTCTCAGCCCTCCACAGAGCTCGCCGCACAGCCTGCAGATTGTCCCTGCCGGCTCCTGGACCCTAACCCTTACCCTACGTTGGCCACAGAGGGGTCCCTCCCCAGGGTTCTGGCACCCAACTCCGGGGGATTGGGGACACCCAAGCCACATCATAGGACTCAACCTTCAGCCCACAGTAAACTGTACCATTTTGGGGCACAACACTGCATTCAGGGCAAGAGAATTGGGGCACCCTGAGAGCCCCTTCTGGTGAACCCCGATCTTTGTGGGCCCTTCTGGATAAAACCCCAAGGCTCACACTAACCCGCCCTTGTGCCCTCATCTCACTCGGCCTGGGAGTTCTCTGAGCACTGGGCAGTTCGGACCTGCTGTCTCTTGAGGCCTAACCTAACTCTGGGTCTTCTGCTGAGGGTCCCTCCCCATTTGCCTGCCTCCAAGGCACCAGGCATTGGGCTCACCTCTGCACGACTAGAGGACTCAGCCTGCCCAACAGCAGGAAACTGTCCATTTAGGGCTGCAGCAAGGATTCAAAGGAAAATCGGAGGGCCACCCTCAGCCCATCCCAGGCAACCCCCACTTTGAGAGATCTCCCCAGAACCAATTAGTAGCTTCACACTGACCTTTAAACTTGCTCTCCACAGAGATCTTTTGAAATTCTCCACACTTCCAACCGATGGCATCATCCAGCTTCAGTGCCTTACCCAGCTTTAGGTCTTGAGATGGATTAAAATGGGAAGTCATTTCACTGATGACGACATACTGGTGACCAAAAGATACATGCATAAATGCTTCATATCACTTGGCTTCAGGGAAATGGAAATCTAAACCCCTATAGATGCCCTACCACACGAGGCCAAATATCTAAAAATAAGAAGACATGAAACTACACATCTTGGAGAGGATGTGGAGAAACGGGAACCCTCTTACACCCCTGTATGAATGCAGTGCGGTACAGCCACTCTTGAAAATGGTACAGAGTTTCCTCAAGAAGTTATAAATAAAGCTACCCTATGTCCCAGCAATTGCATTACTGGGTATCGACCCCAAAGAGACAGACGTAGTGAAGACGGGACACATGCAC
>NW_024424776.1:0-1428 GCF_017311325.1 Ursus maritimus | reverse complement strand
GACCTCCCTCCCCCACCCCACTCCCACCCCATTAGCTCACTGCAGCTCAGTCTTTCACTCTGTTCTTGAGTGCCTTCAAAAAGCCAGCATCCCGGAACAGCCTTTCCCTGGTCTGAATCCTACCTCTGATTATTTCATTCTCCTGAGTATTGGAAGTCACCTTACTCCCGTTGGTGTGGCTCCCCAAACTTGCTAGACCCTTGGGTGCGAATTCTGGACCTATTCCTGTTCTGTTGCCCCGTGTCACTTGCAGTTTACATTTACACTCTTGCTTCCATCTTATTTCTTGACCTCGTCTGTCGCTAGTGATGAAAGATTTTATCCTTACTCCTCATTTGCTTTTCTTTCATCAGAAACAAGATATTCCTTTAAAATTAAAGGTCACTGAGCACCTGTCTTGAACATCTTCTCATGGTGGGTCTCCCTGAATGCCTCCCCTTTCTGATGAAGGGATCCCAAAAGCTGCTGTTGCTGTGCCCTGCTGCTGCATGCACTCTCTCTTCCAGAAACATCCCGGAAGATTGCACCCATAATTCTAGTTCAGTCAGATGAATTGGAAATCGCTCTCTGGGTTGATCAGAAGTCCTTTATTGGTTGTCGATCTGCCTCTCTCATCCATCCGCCTGTCCCTCAGAAACTTCCAGTTACCTTCCTTGCTACTTGTTCTCATCTCATGAATTTTAAAAGTGTGATTGGTACATAATATATGAAGGATGTAATGAAAAGGGGGTTGCAGTGTGTTCTCCACGTGATAGGAGCACCTTCTTGATAAACCCTGGTAGCAATCGGCTCATCTTTCTCAGTCAGAACTGACGTGTGTGTCGTTGTGCAGGTCCCTTGCTCCTGTTCAGTTCTCCTCTAAGACCGAAAACAAGTAGAACTCTTTAAAATGAGGAAATTGGGTTGCATTTTCTTTTCTTTAAGTGAATGAAAGCTATTGAGTATTTTGGTCGTAGTCAAAATTGTTCCTTTCTGACCCAAAATGTCATGTCCTTTCTTCTTAAAGTTGATAATACTAACACTCAGGTTTTCAAGACTAATAACCACACAAAGTGGGAGTCTGTGAAGGCAGCTGTTAATAAATTCCTAACCCTTTTTGCCTGGCAACAGTATGTAAATTGGTGAGATGGTGCAAAATTGTAAGAATTGGTTAATGTTTGATAATGAATCAATTCAAGACATCTGAAGGCCTCCCTGACTATTTGGAGTTGAAAGGCCAGTTTACAGAATGCAAAAAAAGTAGACTACAGAAATAAGTAACAAGAGTGTCATGTGTTAAATCCTTTCCACTTTAATCTGCCTCGATGGTCCCTGTTACTGACCTGGAAGTTTGCCTCTTTTCTTGTAACTGGCCACCTGAAGTAACCACTTTGAAACGTGTGGCTTCTCTCCAAAGCCCGAAGCAGCCCAACAGGTTGGGGAGAGGCA
>NW_024424775.1:28466-29704 GCF_017311325.1 Ursus maritimus | reverse complement strand
ATGGGGTGCCTGGGTGACTCAGGCTGTTGGCCATCTGCCTTCTGCTCAGGTCATGATCCCAGGGTCATGGTACTGAGTCCCGCATGGGGCTCCCTGCTCTGCAAGGAGCCTGCTTCTCCCTCTCCCTGCCATTCCCTCTGCTTGTAGTCACTCGCTCTGTCAAATAAATAAATAAAATCTATTAAAAAAAGAAAAGGAACAGTGCACACCATAGAAGTGCTGTAAGGATCACCTTTGAAGCACTTATGTACATGTCACCCTGTAAGTGAATATGTAATTATCATCACTCCTCTTAGTGACCAGAGAACGTGCTGAATGGAAGAAGGGAGAAAGCCTGGAGCAGAGTCATCTAAGGACACTAAACTCCTTTGTATGTTCACATCCTAATTCCCATTTATATGTATTTCCATGCTTTCCATGTTTAGAAAATGTATCTACTGCTGACAACCACCTGCTCAAATACATTCTTTGACTAGAGTAGTACCAGAATATAGTCCATATTCCTGAATGGCTTCCTGTCTGAGTTCAGGAAAGATGACTCAAAGATGTTCAGACAGCTGGTATATTCTTCCTGAATCGTGGCTATCTCAACTCGATCTGGGGCTGAGAAAATTATTCCAAGTCTAAGACCCAAGATCTTTCTACCATCTTCACTGGGAGAAAGAGCATAGGATTTAAAGATAGACCAATAGGGCCTGACTCAACAACTCTACCTCTTACAGGCTGTGTGATCTTAAAACAATTTTCCTCACTCTATTAACTTCAAAGTCCTTCCCTGGGAAAGAATAATGCCTCTCATGTAATGATTGAATTAATTAATGAGCATAAAAGCAATCAGTTACCAGTAAATCAAAGTCATATCATTTCAGTGAAAGAATTTCAGTAGCATCAGTACCAAATATCTGAACACTGTGGACCAGGCCCTATACGGGATGGATCATTTCCATTCATCTGCCCAGGTTCTTAGGTCAGAGTTAGTCTCTCAGGTAATGCCAAAGAATATATACTAGTTATAATGGTGTTAAAGATATAAGATTGGGGGCACCTGGGTGGCTCAGCCGTTAAGCATCTGCCTTTGGGTCAGGTCATCATCCCAGGGGTCTGGTATCAAGCCCCACATTGGGCTCCCTGCTTGGTGGGAAGCTTACTTCTCCCTCTCCCATTGCCCTTGCTTGAGTTCTCTCTCTGAGAAAGAAAGAAAGAAAGAAAGAAAGAAAGAAAGAAAGAAAGAAAGAAAG
>NW_024424775.1:23780-25092 GCF_017311325.1 Ursus maritimus | reverse complement strand
AATTTTCCCAGCACCATTTACTGAAGAGACTGTCTTTTTCCCATTGGATATATTTTTTTTCCTGCTTTGTTGAAGATTAGTTGAGTGTAGAGTTGAGGGTCCATATCTGGGCTCTCTATTCTTTCCCATTGATCTATGTGTCGGTTTTTGTGCCAGTACCATGCTGTCTTGGTGATAACATCTTTGTAATATAGCTTGAAATCAGGCAACATGTTGCCCCCAGCTTTGTTTTTCTTGTCCAACATTTCCTTGGTGATTGGGGATCTTTCCTGGCTCCATACAAATTTTAGGATTGTTTGTTCCAGCACTTAAAAAAATGTCATTGGTATTTTGATTAGGATGGCATTGAAAGTATAGATTGCTCTGGGTAGCATAGACATTTTAACAATGTTTATTCTTCCTAACCATTAGCATGGAATGGTTTTCCATCTTTTTGTGTCTTCTTCAATTTCTTTCATAAGTGTTCTGTAGTTTCTAGAGTACAGATCCTTTACCTCTTTGGTTAGGTTTATTCCAAGGTATGTTATTATTTTTTTTGGTGCTATTGTAAATGGAATTCACTAATTTCTCTTTCTATAGTTACATTATTAGTGTACAGGAAAGAAACTGATTTCTGTGCATTGATTTTGTATCCTGCCACATTACTGAATTCTTCTATGAGTTCTAGTAATTTGGGGGTGGAGTCTTTTGGGTTTTCCACATAAAGTATCATGTCATCTGTAAAGAGAGAGAGTTTGACTTCTTCTTTTCCAATGTGAATACCTTTTATTGTCTGATTGCTGTTGCTAGGACTTCCAGTACTATGTTGAACAATAGTGGAGAGAGAGGGCATCCTTGCTGTGTTCCTGATCTTAAGGGAAAGACTCTTAGCTTTTCCCCATTGAGAATGATATTCGCCGTGGGCTTTTCATAGATGGTTTTTATGAATTTGTGGAATGTACCCTCTATCCCTACACTCTGAAGAGTTTTAATCAGGAAAGGATGCTGTATTTTGTCAAATGCTTTTCTGCATCAATTGAGAGGATCATATGGTTCTTGTGTCTTTTCTTGTTTGGGCCACCCCTGCACTGATTTCTTGAGCCTATCTCTTCCTCTTTGTTGCTTTTGCTGGGACACATCCTCCCATACTTTCAAAGAAAGGGTACTTATAAAGTAAATTTTGTAAATCTTTGCATGGCTGAAAAGGTCTTATTCTACTTTCATACCTGACGGATGGTTTTGTTCTGTCTAGAATTCTAGCCTGAAAATCAGATTCAGGTACTTTTCTACTGTACTGAAGGGTCTAGTGTTGTTACTAAACACTCTAATGCCT
>NW_024424775.1:0-20613 GCF_017311325.1 Ursus maritimus | reverse complement strand
TCAGGCAATCCTATTTGGGCAGAGTTGCCCTGCCCCCTGTGGGGAGAGGGTGGGCTCAGTGAAAACTGGTTTTGGGGAGACTTTTGTTCTCTGGTGGCTTTCTTTGTCAGCTTTCTGCATTTCTTCCATGAGTCAGAACAGAAGTGACCGTATCCAAACCTCTGTCTCAGAACAGAGAGATCGCAGTCTGTTCTTCACTGAGCTCTCCAGGCCACACTGTCTCTGTTTCTGTCTGTGCTGCTAAAAACCCGCAGTGTCCTGGGTTGTGTGCCCCACAGCAGCTCTCCCAGCCCTCGCTGCCAGGGCTGGGCACGTCTCTGCCGTTTGTGCTTCTAAAACCACCAGCCATCCCTGGTTCACAGGCGTGCCTGTGTAGATCCAGGTTGCAGTCTGGGGCACTGCCCTAAAGTTCTTTCCCTACCACTACAAGTGAATCTGTACCCAGTCCCCAGAGTGGGAGGCTTTTGCCTTCCTGGTGGAAGTTCATGGAGGCCCCTTCCCCCTTCCGTTTATCTTCCAGTATCTGCCTTCAGAATCACGGCTCCCCACTTCATACCTCGAGACCAATTGCTGGAGATATTCTGCTTGTAGAGATCCAGATATATCTTCTTACATCTCAGGCTGATTTCGTGGGTGTTCAGAAGGGTCTGGTAGATACCCAGCTCAATTCAGTGGACTGGTTTAAATAGAGTCCCCTACTCTGCCATTTTTTTCCTTCTGTTTCTCTCTTTCTCTGTCTTCCTCATCTTTCTGTTCTTTCATTCCTTCCTCCCTCCCTTTCCTCTTCCCTAAGGTCCTCTTTTTCTTCATTTCCTTTTTTCCTTTCTTCAAAAACACATCTCATCAGAGAAAGACAAATAGGTGATTTCATTTATATGTGGAATCTAAAAAAGCCAAACTTGTAGAAACAGACAGTAGAATGGTGGTTACTGAGGAAGGGGGTGGGGGAATTGGGAGATGTTGTGAAGGGGTTCCAACTTGCAACTAGAAGATGAATAGGTTTTAAGGATCTAATGCATAGAATGGTGATTATAGTCAATAGTTCAAAACTGCTAAGAGAGTATATCTTAAATGTTTTCACCATTAAAAAGAAATGATAATTTCATGATATGATAGAAGTGTTAGCCAAAGTTATGGAGGTATCATGTTGCAATAAATAAATACCAAATTAACATGTTTTACAACTTAAACTTACATTGTTTTATGTCAATTACATTTCAATTTGGAAATAAAAAAAGAGAGATTTAGCAAGCATTTTTCTTCACTGAGCACTGTGCCAGATCCTCCAGATATAAAGACCACCAAATAATGGGACAGCCGTATTAGTGAGAAGAAAATTGCAATAGATATAGTGAATGTTATGCTGATTAAAGATAAACTGTGCTATGAGAATTCATATGAGGACCAATTAATAAAACCATACAAGGAAAAGATCAGAGACAACATCCAAGAAGATAAGACTCTCAATCTGAGTACTAAAGGTAAGAAGTGGGTCGGGGAGCCTGGGTAGCGCAGTCGTTAAGCATCTGCCTTTGGCTCAGGGCGTGATCCCTGCGTTCTGGGATCGAGCCTCGCATTGGGCTCCTCCACTGGGAGCCTGCTTCTTCCTCTCCCACTCCCCCTGCTTGTGTTCCCTCTCTCACTGGCTGTCTCTCTGTCAAATAAATAAATAAAATCTTTAAAAAATAAATAAAATAAAGGTAAGAAGTGGGTCAATAACTCTAGCAAAGGAAACAACGTCTTCAGAGATCTAGAGATATGAGGAAACCGCAACGAGTTCAAAGGGTCATACAATGGGATAGGACTGGCACCATAAGTGGGCACTGGGAGCAAGACTTGGTCTGAGAACAAGCTTAGTCTTTAGAACTGGACCCAAGGTTTAGAGTGATACTGTAGCACAGTGAATAATGTGGGGACATCTAGGTATTACCCTAGATTTCCTTATCTCCCCCCACACCCTTATCCCTACAAGTTCCCATGATAATGTGTGTATCAGACTGGGACAAGATGGAACTTGCAGATGAGAAACCATATACCTGAAGAAAGAAGTGGAAGAGACTGATAGGGACAGGAAAGAGATATTCACTTGAGAGGAAGCAGACTGTACTGTGAGTGTTTCCATTACGGATTTCACTATTTTCTCTAAGTAAAACAATCTCACCAGTTGCCTTGTTTGTTTATGGGATAATTACAAAAACTTCTTGGAAAAATAAAGAGCATAAGGACAATAAATCAATAACTAGCAAGTCAATAAATAAAAAATAGGTAACTTCGATAAGCCTATTCATTAAGGAAAAATAGCTGAAATGTAATTTAATAAAATAAACCTAAATAAAATGTGGAGTTTAACTAATCATAATGTATCAGCATTGGCTCAGTAGTTCTGAGAACTATACCGTATAATGTAAGATGTTAACAATAGGGCAAATAGTGTAAAGTATACAGAAACTCTGTACTATCTTTGCAATGTTTCTTTAAATTTTAGACTGTCCTAATTTTTTTTAAATATTTAAATTAAAATGATGGCTCTGAATTATGATGTTAACCAGAATATTTTTTTTAAAACACTTAAAATGTGTTTTGAGGATACATATATCACCTAACATGAAGTTCTTGGATCAAGGCTGGTTTGTTTATTTTTATTTAAATTCAATTAGTCAACATATAGTACATCATTAGTTTTTAATGTAATGTTCAATAATTCATTAGTTGCATATAACATCCAGTGCTGGTTTCAATATGAATGGAGGAGTTCCTAAGGATTTTATTGTCATATGGCAGGGGTCTGGTGTCAAAAGCTCTAATTCATCTTTCTGTCCTGTGTTTCTCTAGGATCAAACAATTGTATAGCCTTCTAGCAGCTTTTATTTTCCTTTTAACATAACACTTAATGATAATGGTAATACAAGCAGTCAATAATTTCTGAGCTCCGACCTTATGTAAAAATGCTTATTAGAGCTTTACAAGTAGTATTTTGTATAGTTTTCTTGAGAAACCTATGAGGTGTATTCTATTACTGTCCTCACTGTATACTCAAAGGAGCATCAAGAGGTTAAGTTGCTTGTACCATGGTGAGTAGTGAGCTGGGCATGATGAAGCTGTCTGACTCCACAGTCCATATTTTTGCCCTACTCTCTCCTCTCTGCTCTACTGTTCCCAATTACCTGAGCTTACATATTGTCTTAGAACATTCTTCACCTTCCTCTGGTGTTTATTTGAAGACTTTATAATTAGATATGTAGGTGATCCGTTGATGCTTGGTGAAACACCCAAAAGCAAGATGTCTACCACATTTCCTGGCGCATAAAGGGACTCAGCAAACAATTGTTAAACTAATGAACGGTTAATAAATTAATAATGAATTAATGACTTAATGGATGAATGAATATTAAAAGATCAAAAAATCACTAGGAGTTATTTATTAGAAGAACATCTCCCAGGAATTATTTTCTATAAATTAAAAGCAAATGTTTTGGTGACATGCTGACATCTCTCCAATAATAAATGCTTATTTCTAGGGCTCCTAAAGGGAGAAATTTGGCAAGATGTAGTTGGATTTTCTTACCACATGGGCCCATTCACAATGTGTAGTTTGGAGCTAGGTAATAAATGTGCAATCTTACTTTCCATGTGTTCTGGAAATATTAAGTCAATTGTCCTCCCATGATTTCATGAACCAGACTTCTCTTTGCCTCCTTTCAGTTAATTCAGTACCCCCCAAAAGACCACATGAGCTGGAAAGAAGGGGCAGATCTACCCTAAATATCTGTGGGACCCAGAGCAAGAATATAAATGGAGCCTGTATAACATATGTCTAAATCGATATAAATCAACATAACAAAATTTGAATAAATTTAAATGTTCATACTCAGAGGACAATGTTCTCATGCTCTCATAATTACTACAAGACCAGTTTCAAATTTAAAATTTTAGGCTCCTTGACTAGGTGTAGGATGTAAGTGAGAATCACTGAATTCTACTCCTGAAAACAATATTGCACTGTATGCTAAAGAACTAGAATTTAAATTAAAACTTAATAAATTAAATAAAATAAATTAAAATAAAATATAAAATAAAATCCTCAGACTCCTTCAATTTCTACACCAGACATGGCAGTGCAGAAAGAGCAAGCTTTGGCCCGCAGTCTCCAGCCCACCTCTTCTCTTGGTTCTAAATCCCAATACAGGTGGTCTCTCATGTACGAATATGGACTCTGCCACCCAGACTTCCAGGCTCTGACCCCTCAGTTTACACACAGTTCCCATACTAGCGTAGGGGCTGCCCTCAGGAGGATAGAACCAAAGGAGAGACTCGGGCGGGCCCCAGAAGTGGGCTCAAGACATTTGAGAAGGGAACTCTGGAGATGACAGCAGTCATGTACAGACTGAAAAATGTTAACAGCTTATTAATAAAGAGAATTTTAATATAGATAATTGATTAAGCAAGTATTGGAGGACTGAAAATGCCAATGGGAATATACACAACTCTTCCTTTTCTGAATATAATGCTACCAATCCAGATATCAACAGGACAATTCAAATGATATGCCAAGATTCTAAATTTTGCTGTGAAGGAGGAACATTGGAAAAAAGGATGTTGCAGCCTACAGATACATAAAGAAAGCTGGAGGTTCAGGTCCTTGCAATGTGCCTGGATGACTGCACAGTACTACTTAAATCTTGTCAATTCACACACTACTCTCTGGTGGACAGTGTCCTCCTGTCTGCTCTTCTGGATATTCACTGTAGGCAAAGGACCTCTGTGGAAATGTTGGGCAGTGAAAGAGCCGAATGTGATCCATTCCAGGGATGGTAAGGAAAGTGTGATCCTCACAGGGGTGCTACTCCACTCTCACTCATCTTAGTAAGAAAGCATCCAAGCTCTTACATGACCACAGGTATTGCAATTTACCTAGAAAAATCTTAATATTTGGTGGAGTTCCAGATATTTTTTCCTGAGTTATGTTTTTCAGCTAAGTAATTTAAAAAGCCTCTCCACTGCAACTGATTTGGAAATAAGCGAGCAAATATAAAAATATTGCTAAAAGCCCATTGTTGTGTTTTTATTTAGTGAACAGAATTAATATCTTTCCATAGACACAAAAAGTTGCAAAGATCTTTATGTCAGAAATAGATAACCTTAAATATAAATCTTTCTGGGCATGTTTTTAGTGATCTCCTAGTTCTGGAGATCCTCAGTAGATAAAGTAGAAAATATGCAATTAATCCATCTAATTGGGGTAAAGACTTTCTGAGAAGAAAAATATTAGCTTAAACTTATCTAAAATTCCTAGCTTTCTTGCTTGATCATATTTTTTCTGAGTGAACTTGTGAAAGTCATTTAAGAAATCTGAGTTTATGGCACATGGGTGACTCAGTTGGTTGACCATCAGACTCTGGATTTGGGCTCGGGTCATGATCTCAGGGTCCTGAGGTTGAACCCTGCATTGGCTCCACCTTAGGAAGGGAGTCTTCTTGAGATTCTCTCTCTTGTTTTCCCTCTGCCCCTCCCCCCGCTTGCCCTCTCTCTCAGCTCTCTAAAATAAATAAATCTTAAAAAAAAAGAAAAGAAATCTGAGTTCATTTGTAAAAGTGAAGTTGAATAAGATTACCCACTTCTCAAAGTATCTTTGAGACTTGGAAATAATAACTACTTTAAACCACACATCTTTCTTTTTTCTTTTTTCTGTTACAGGTCAGAGCTCTTAAATATTATGACCAGTAGAAGAACCAGCTTATATCCCCCCTATAACTCCACTTAGAGAAACCCAAGGGGAATGGGATGCCTCTTCTTTTTTTTTTCAAGTATCTTTGAGACTTGGAAATAATAACTACTTTAAACCACACATCTTTCTTTTTTCTTTTTTCTGTTACAGGTCAGAGCTCTTAAATATTATGACCAGTAGAAGAACCAGCTTATATCCCCCCTATAACTCCACTTAGAGAAACCCAAGGGGAATGGGATGCCTCTTCTTTTTTTTTTCTTAAAGTTTTTATTTATTTATTCGACAGAGATAGAGACAGCCAGTGAGAGAGAGAACACAAGCAGGGGGAGTGGGAGAGAAAGAAGCAGGATCATAGCAGAAGAGCCTGATGTGGGGCTCAATCCCACAACACCGGGATCACGCCCTGAGCTGAAGGCAGACGCCCAACGGCTGTGCCACCCAGGCGCCCCTGGGATTCCTCTTCTAGAGAAGCCTCCAGGGCAGGACACTGGGAGCTTCTATCCCAGGCTTTCTTGTCTTCACATGTAAACTTCACTAAGAGCACTGCTTACATGAATTGAATTCAAGTGCATTTCTAAAATTTGGCACAATGTATAACACAGTCCCTAGGTGAACATTAATATGTAGGGTGGTTAGTTTTGTTTTCAGGCTTTCTTAGAGATGGGACAAAAGGGATTCACATTGCTTCAGAAGGGACCCTGATGGACATTAGAAGAAGCCTCCTGATGTAGGACTTGTTACACCCAGACAGCAGGACAAAAAAAAGAGACAGGTTACCTTCTTTCATTTGAAGAGAATTTAAAAGTGAAATGAAGTAAATAAATGAAGACTAGTTATAGACAAAGGATAGAAGAGTTGATCTTTCAAGGTGTCCTCTTGAACCTACTACTCAATTTCTGGGCCAATAAACACTCCTGACTTCCCTGCTTAATACTGAACACCCAGCAAAGCCACTATACCGCGATAGCAATCAACAGCAATGCTTCCTAATTTTGATGCCGGCTTTTATGCCAAAGTCATCAAATTGGTTTCATGCATATACCCATGTACAGGATGAGTTAAGATTGTCCCAAGAAAGTTATGCTTTCTAATTCACCTCTTCCTGTTCATCCTTTAATATGGCAGAAGGATGCCACATGCTTTTTTCTCAGCTTCTTCATGGCTGTCTTCATTTCAGCATTTCTGAGTGTGTAGATGAGAGGATTCAACATGGGTGTGACCACTGTGTAAAAGGTGGAGAGCACCTTATCCACGGAGAAGCTGCAGAAAGGCGTCAGACAGATGAATACACATGGCACAAAGATCAGGCTGACCACAGTTAGGTGGGAGGCACAGGTGGAGAGTGCCTTGCTCTGGCCCTGGTGGAAGCGCGTTCTCAGGGTGATCAGGATGATGGCATAAGAGAGTAGCAAGACCACGAAACAGACGAGAGATAGCAGACCACTGTTTGAGACCATCAGCACCTCTACTACATAGGTGTCCATGCACGCTAGCTTGATGACCTGTGGGACATCACAGTAGAAGTTGTCCAGTTCATTGGGGCCACAGAAGGGCAGCTGGATCACCAGTGTGACCTGTGTGAGAGAGTGGATGAAGCCCCCACACCAACAGGCCAAAGCCAACTGAAAGCACAGCTGGCGGTTCATGACTGTCAGGTACTGCAAAGGACTACAGATGGCAACATACCTATCAAAGGCCATGACTGTCAGCAGAAACATCTCACTGGCTCCCAGAAAGTGCAAGAAGTAGATCTGGGCCAAGCACCCGGAAAAAGAGATGATCTTGCCTTGCTGTAGAAAATCTCCCAACATCTTGGGCACGGTAACACAGCTCAGGCATAGGTCAATGAAAGACAGATGGCCACCAATTTTTTTTTTATTTATAGTTGGCTTTGAATTTAATAACGTATAGTTGGCTATTGGATTTAAATAAACTACATTGAATTTAAATAAAACATTTTTAACTGACTTCAGTCCCTCAAAGTGTGGCAATATTTCTTTTTTTGTTTATTTTTTTGAGATTATTTATTTATTTGAGAGAGAGAGAGAAGAGAGGGAGAGGGAGAAGCAGACTCCCTGCTGAGGAGAGAGCCTGATGCAGGACTGGATTCCAGGACCCTGGTATCATGACCTGTACTGAAGGCAGACACTTAACTGACTGAGCCACCCAGGAGGCCCTATTTCTTTTTTTTTTCCTTTTTTTCATGATTTATTTATTTCCGAGAGAGAGAAGGAGAGAAAGGTTGTACTTTTGATGTCATGGTCCCACCACATATGTGACCTCCTCTTCACCTGCCTATAGAGTCAGGTCCCCAGGTACATCTAATTCTACATTCTGATAAATAATAGAAGAAACCACCTCATTCACTAGAATCATTTGGAAAAGTAAAACAAAGCAAAAAAGACAGGAAACCATTTGCTGTCAGATGTACAGCCCTACTTAAGCTCTGATACAATGGAAATTTTCTAAGCTTCTTTGGCTATACCAAGGATTGTGAATTTTCATATGGAGATGGCATTCCAGTGTTCTTTTCAATGATCTAAGATGTTTAATTAGCCAAGATCAAGTTCTTATGTAAAAGAACATAGGACATACAGAAAATGCTAGTATAGTCAAGACATTGTAAAAACACTTTATGAACAAATGCATCACAGAACAAAACAGATTATTACATTATTATCATAGGCACTTATTTCATGAGAAGGAACTAGAACTTGATATCAGATTTCTACCTTCCCTAGTTTATTGCATAATACCTACAGTTTACTGAATATATTATATCCAAGATCATATACATTTCTTGTTTTAATGTATAGGTTAGCCTTTAACAGATATTGTGTTCTTTGTCTTCTTCAAATTCCTAATTAAGCTCTCCACTTCAAGTATTGCTATACATCATTGATCCTCAACTAGGAGTATATATCAAAATCAATAGGGAGCTGCTGGGTGGCTCAGTCACTAAGCATCTGGCTTCAGCTCAGGTCATGATCTCAGGGTCCTGGGATCAAGCCCTGCATTGGGCTCCCTGCTCCACTGGGAGCCTGCTTTTTCCACTCCCACTCCCCCTGCTTGTGTTCCCTCTCTCACTGGCTGTCTCTCTCTCTGTCAAATAAATAAATAAATAAAGTCTTTTAAAAAATCAATAGGACCATTTTACAAATTATAGTTGCCCTGAACCTTGTACCTGGAGATTCTAATTCAGAAGATGAATGATGGGTCAATTTTCTAAAAAAATTCTTGATGGATGAGTTTTGGATTTTCTTCCTTGTAGGCATTATGGCCATACTCAGGATAATCCAGGACCAGATACATTCACAAGTGAATTCTACCAGACATTTAAAGAAAAATTAATACCTATTCTCCTCAAACTATTCCAAAAAAGTAGAAGAAGAAGTCAACCTTTCAAATACATTCTACAAGGTCACCATTAGCCTAATACCAAAACTAGACAAAGACATTACAAAAAAAACCAGAAAACTATGGGCCAATATCTCTGATGAACAAAGATGCAAAAATCATCAACAAGCTATTAACAAACCACATACAACAATTGATCAAAAACATCTTCACTATAATCAGGTGAGATTTATTCCCAGGATGCAAGATGGTTCAATATTCACAAATCCATCATCATACACCACATTAACAAAACAAAGGTTAAAAATCATATGATCATCTCAATAGATGCAGATCGAGCATTTGACAAGATTCAACATCCATTCATGATAAAAACTATCAACAAAATAGAAATAACATACCTCAACATAATAAAGACCATACATGGAAAATCCACAGCTAACATCATGCTCAATGGTGAAAAACTGAGAGCTTTCCCTCTAAGGTCAGGAACAAGACAAGGACATCCACTCTCACCCTTTTTATTCAACAAAGTACTGTAAGGCCTAGCCACAACAATCAGATGAAAGAAAGAGAGAGAGAGAGAAGAAAGGGAGGGAAGGAGGGAGGAGAGAGAGAAGGAAGAAAGAAAGAAAGAAAGAAAGAAAGAAAGAAAGAAAGAAAGAAAGAAAGAAAAAAAGAAAGAGAGAAAGAAAGAAAGAGGAAGAAAGAGAGAGAGGAAAGGAGGGAGGGAGGGAAGAGAGAGAGAGAGGGCATCCATATTAATAAAGAAGTTAAACTGTCACTATTTGCAGATGGCATGATACTATAGATAGAAAATCCTAAAGACTCCACCAAAAAAACCTACTACAAATAAACAAATTCAACAAAGTAGGAGAATACAGAATTAATACTCAGAAATTGATAGCCTTTCTATATATACACTAACAGTGAAGTCACAGAAAGAGAAATTTTTTAAAAATCACACCATTTATAATTGTATGAAAAAGAATGAAATACCTCAGAATAAACTTAACCCAAAGAGGTGAAAGACCTGTACTCTGAAAACTATAAAACACTGATTAAAGAAATTCAAGACAACACAAATGGAAAGATATTCCATGCTTATGGATTGGAAGAATTAACATTATCAAAATAGCCATACTACACAAAACAATCTACAGATTCAATGCAAATCCCTATAAAAATACCAAAAGCATTTCTCACAAAAGTAGAGTAATATGAAAATTTGTATGGAATCACAGAAGACCCCAAATAGCCAAAGCAATCTTGAGAAAGAATAAAGCCAGAGGTATCACAATTTCAGATTTTAAAATATACTAGAAAGTGGCTAATCAAAACAACATGGTACGGGCACAAAAATAGATACATAGACCAAATGGAACAGAGTAGAGAGGCCAGAAGTAAGCACATTTAAATGGTCAATTCATCTATGACAAAAGACGGAAGAATATACAATAAGGAAAAAGAAAAGACAGTCTCCTCAATAAATGGTTCTGGAAAAACTGGACAGCTACATGCAAAGGAATGAAACTGGAATACTTACTCACACCGTACACGAAAAAAAAAAACACCTCAAAATGGATTGAAGACTTAAATGTGAAACTGAAACCATAAAACTCCTAGAAGAGAATATAGGCACTAATTTCTCTGACATTGGCCAGGTCACACTTAGTCTCCTAAGTCAAGGGGAAAAAAGCAAAAAGAAGCTATTGGGACTATACCAAAATAAAAATCTTTTGCACAGTGAAGAAAACCATCAGCAAAATATAAAGACAACCTATTGGATGGGAGAAGATATTTGCAAATGATATATCCGACCAGGTGTTAATATCCAAAATATACAAAGATCATATATAACTCAACATCAAAAAAATGAGCCCCATTAAAAAAATAAGCAGAAGACCTGAACAGACATTTTTCCAAAGAAGACATACAGACAACCAACAGACACATGAAAAGATGTTCAACAGCAGTTATTAGGGAGATGCAAATCAAAACCACAATGAGGTATCACTTCACACCTGTTAGGATGGCTAAACTCAAAAAAACAAGAAACAAGTGTTGGCAAAGATATGGGAAAAAAGCAACCCTTGCTTGTAATATAAATTGGTATAGTCACTGTGGAAAACAGTATGGAGGTTCCTCAAAAAATTAAAAATAGAAATACCACATGACCTAATAATTCCACTATTGGGTATTTATCCAGGGAAAACAAAAACACTAAGTTGAAAAGATATATGCAACCGTATGTTAATTGCAGCATTATTTACAATAGCCAAGACATGAAAGCAGCCCAAGTGTTCATCAGTACATGAATGGATAAGGAAAATGTGGGGTATACACACACACATGCGCGCGCGCGCACGCACACACACACACACATAAAAAAAGGATGAGCTCATGCCATGTGAGACAACATGGATGGACCTAGAGGGTATAACGCTGAGTGAAATAAATCAGACCGAGAAAGACAAACACCATGATTCCACTCATAAATGGAATCTTATAAAATGAATAAACAAGCAAAAAGTCAAATCAAACCTATATATACAGAGAACTAATGGTTGCCAGAAGGGAAGGGAGTAGGGGGTTGGGCAAAACAGGTGAAGGGGAGTGAGAGATACAGGCGTCCAGTTATGGAATGAATAAGTCAGGGGAATAAAAAGCAGAGCATGAGGAATACAGTCAATAATATTGTAGCAATATTCAATAGTCAATAGTCAATAACATTGTAGCTATACACGTGGTAAGCATAGCATAATGTATAAACTGGTCAAATCACTAAGTTGACACCTGAAACCAATGTAACACTGTGTCAATTATAGCCAAAATAAAAATATATTTTTTTAAAAGACAGGCAATGTAAAAAATAAAAATAAAATAAATTCTACTTGTCCTCTAAGTCGGTGCTTCTGAAACTAACTGAAGTCCAGCATTTTTTCCCCAATTTTTTACAGTTGATAGTTTTATAAATAAAAATAACTAGAAATTGAAATATAAAAACATAAATATAGCCCATTTTGTATTATTAGATTCAACATGCATAAAACTCATTTCCTGGAAATGTTTTAAATGTTTACCCTTATTTTCTATATTTGCCATGGGCTGGTAACAATAATTTGAGGACTGCATTGGTGCACTGACCACACTTTGAGTAGCACTATTCTGCATTACATCTCAAGCCCTCTCTTCAATGAGCTTGTTAAGATGTCTCTGCCACTGAGTTTTAACCTCTATAAATTTCTTCCTTCCTCTGAATTTCTTTAGTGTCTATAAATATAACATAATGCAGTCATGTACCTTGTAGTTGTCTTTAATTACTTTGGAGTACCAGGTAATGTTTTTACAAATAATAAAGCTCATATAATTTTTAAAATGTCATTTATTCAGCAAATATTTAATGAGGACCAGTAAATGCAATGCATTTTTATCACTTGGATTAATTCGAATTTGATTCATACCTGTTCTCTGCTTTCAAAGACTTTACAATCTGGGAGGAGAGAACAGGTAAGCACACAAATAAGTATAACATAGAGCAGTTTATGACAAGTGTCTTAAGAAAGATACAAAGATGGTTAAATAAAAATTCAGAGATGGAAAAGTTGCTTTGGTTAGGAGAATAAGAAAAAATACACATTACAGAAAAACGTCATTTGAAATAGACCTTGGAAGAGAGATGGGTTTTTTGCAGGTGTAGATGGAGGTAATGAGGATTCTGAATAGACAAAGAGACCACAAAGAAATGAATATGGGAGACTGAAAGCTATCCAGAGAATGAAATGTGGTCCAATATCTATAAAAGGGAGTAAGGAAAGTTAAACAAGAACAGTAATCTGAAACCAATTTATAGAGAACATGGAAATTTCTGAATAATAAAACTATTGATGTTTTTTGAGCAAGCAAGTAATAAGATCAAGGCCATGTTTTAGGAGTTCCTGAGTCCTGAAGTAAAATAACTAAGAGGTAATAAAGGTCTAAATACTATTTTTCCCCTTTAGTCTTTCAATGCAAGGAGTTTATTTTTGGATATTCCTCAAGTGGTCTGTGGACCACAGACCCGTGTTCGCACAGATTCTTGATGTTCTCAATCATTTTACACTATGTGGTATGAACATTCATTCTCATTTAGGTTAAAATACCTACATAAATTAAGGTAAAAATGAGACACTAATCAATGAAATCAAATACTTGTGTCATATTAATTGGGAAGCTACATGTTCCTCGTTAGTATTTAAGTCAATTAACTTAAATACTGGCACTTCTTGCTCCTTTCTTTCATATCTAAAGAGTTCTCCCATGCTGACCTTCTAGAATCACTTCTAATTTCTACAAATTTTTATTGTCAATATCCTACAGTGCTCTGGACCTCAACATTTTCCTCATTTAGGCTTGTTGTACTTTATTCCTGTATCCTCCAACATATGTACAGATATTAGAAGTGTTGGCGATGATGCAGAGAAAGGGGAACCCTCTTGCATTGTTGGTGGGAATGCAAACGGGTGCAGGCCCTCTGGAGAACAGTATGGGAGTTCCTCAAAAAGTTAAAAATAGAGCTACCCTACAACCCAGCAATTTCACTAAATACTATGTATTTACCCAAAGAATACAAAAATACAGAATTGAAGGGATACACACACCTCGATGTTTATAGGAGCATTATCAACAACAGCCAGACTATAGAGAGAGCCCAAATGTCCATCGACTGATGAATGGATAGAGATGTGGGGCGTGTGTGTGTGTGTGTGTGTGTGTGTGTGTGTGTGTTGGAATATTACTCAGCCATCAAAAAGGGTGAAATCTTGACATATGCAGTGACATGGACGGAGTTAAATGTATATTATGTGTATTATGCTAAGTGAAATAAATCAGTCAGAGAAGGACAAACGCCATATGATCTCACTAATATGTGGCATTTAAGAAAGAAAACAAATTAACATGGGAAGGGGAAAAGAACAAAAGGAGAGAGGGGAAAAAAGCTGTAGGAGACTCTTAATGAGAGAGAACAAATTGAGGGTTGATGAAAGGAGGTGAGCTGGGGATGGACTAAATGGGTGATGGGCAGTAAGGAGGGCACTTGTGAATCTTTTTAGGGGTTGACCCCTTGACTTTTCCCCCGGGGCCCATTTTTGCCTTTTTTTTTACTTGCTTAAGTTAAATTAAAAAAAAATATTTTTTAAGAAGTATTCCTAAACTTCATACCAAAACTTTTGGTGACACATTGTGCTTTATTGTTTCTCAAATCGTATCTTCTGGAATCTTTTTGGAATCCATATTCCAGACAAGCAAACTTTGTAAATAATGGTGCCTCAGAGAAGTTATTATTCTTTACTAATTCCTCAGAGAACATGCAATCATTAACTTTTTAAAGATCTATTGGCTTGGAGGAGAAGAACTTTCCTAATGCTATTGAGGCCAAGTCCCAGGAGAACATATGATTTAAAAAAAAGTGGATTCTTAATATTTGTGAAGCAATAAAATTCCTTATCCAGCTGGACAGAGAAGTATATGGTTCATCAAACAGGTCCTTCAGAGATTTGGTACATATCCAAACAATGATATCTTTACCTTTTGATTACTGCAGAAGATCTTAATACCTCTGTGTCAATCCCTTTCATTCCAGAATTTCTTAATGTTGATTTATTTATGCTCCTGGTTTGGAACATTTAAAAAATGGATACATACTACTAAAAGAAGCACAAATACAGCTTCCACCAAATAATTCTAAAAGACTTTTCTAAGGACTGGAGTGGACAACAGGGTGGAAAAAAAAAACCTGCTTTTGAAAATTTTGTGTTTGTGCCCCAAATGTAAGCTCTCACAACTTTCAGAACTCACATCCCTTCATACTGCCACACACACACACACACACACACACACACACACACACAAAATTCAGGGAATTCAGATCCCTGACATCTTTTCCATGAGAACGTAGGATGAAGTACGTTTACTTATAACAATAGCAACAACAAAAAAAGTATTTGACTTCTGTCTTTAAATTCAGGGAATTCAGATCCCTGACATCTTTTCCATGAGAACGTAGGATGAAGTACGTTTACTTATAACAATAGCAACAACAAAAAAAGTATTTGACTTCTGTCTTTTGGTGCAGATTTTTAAATTAAGCATATAAAAAGTCAATGCCAAATTTTATGGGGGGAAAAGGTTTCAGAAAGTAAACTTCCATACCTAGCTGTTATTTTGCAAATTGTTACAGGTAAAAGATTAAGTGAAACTTAAAGCCCCTGCTTCCGACAGAAGACACTGCAACACTGCAGTATTAAAAGTCAGTGCTGGTAAGTAACATTATGGTCTAACATTTTTATGATGCTTAAGCTAACAGCAAGAGCAACAGAAATGAGGCATATTGGCTTTAAAATTACTGCTAACTTGCTATACAATATGTCCATTTATTTTACATATTTGAATGATATGTTAAGCAATATATTTAACTGAGATGTAAATAGTAAAATTAAAGCCTTCTTTACTGAGTCTATTGCCCTATAAGATGGGTTTAGGAAAAGAAACTAGTACATGTCTTAATTGTTAACTTTGTGTTATATGCTATCCAGAAACTACTGTACATCATCCCTGCTCCAAAATAATAAGCTTTACAAAATGAAGTTAACTTGGGTGCCTGGGTGGCTCAGTTGGTTAAGTGTCCAACTCTTGATTTCAGCTCAGGTCATGATCTCAGGGTCGTGAGATCTAGCTCTGCATTGGGCTCCATGCTGGGCATGGAGCCTGCTTAAGATTCTCTCTCTCCCTCTCCTTATGCCCCTTCCCCCCCTTCTCTTTCTCTCTCTCTCTCTCTCAAAAAAAAAGGGGGGGGGTTTAACTTTGCCTAGTTCTATCATGGTACCATAATGAGGAAGAGATTCAGAAGCAGGCAAAGTTTGTTTCCGTGCAGCCAGCTACCTACTATGTCCAAAACTCAGAGTACATAACCAAGAACAATTAGACTACATTCTCTTCCTAACTGATGATTCTTTTGAAAAATGACCCCATGTTCATTGTCTTCTCTTCATTCTGAAAAAGGAGCACATTTAAAACTAGCCCTAGCTGCTAATAACATGTCTCTTGACCTTGCAGGTTACTGACCCAATGAATGTCTCTGAGCCATATTCCAGCTTTGCTTCTCTAAGAGAATTCATACTCCTAGGTTTTTCTTGTGAGTGGAAGATTCAGATCCTCCTCTTCTCACTCTTCACTACAACGTATGTTTTGACCATAACAGGGAATGGGGCCATTGTTTGCGCTCTGTGGTGTGAATGGCGACTCCACAGCCCCATGTACATATTCCTGGGGAATTTCTCCTTTCTAGAGATCTGGTATGTCTCTTCTACAGTTCCCAAGATGTTGGTCAATTTCCTCTCAGATAAAAAGACCATCTCCTGTAAAGTGTTTCCTCCAATTTTATTTCTTTTTCTCTTTGGGAACATCTGAATGTTTCCTCTTGGCCGTCATGGCCTTTGATCGGTATCTTGCTATCTGCCATCCCTTGCACTACCCTAGTATCATGACTGGGCATTTCTGTACCAAACTGGTCATTATCTGCTGGGTTTGTGGATTTCTGTGGTTCCTGACCCCCATTGTATTCATCTCTCAGATGCCCTTTTGTGGCCCAAACATTATTGACCACGTTGTGTGTGACCCAGGGCCACTCTTTGCATTGGCATGTGCCTCTGCTCCAACAACCCAACAGCTGTGCTATACTCTAAGCTCATTAGTTATCTTCGGTAACTTCCTTTTTATCCTTGGGTCCTATACACTTGTCCTATTGGCTGTGTGGCGTATGCCTTCAGCCACTGGGAGACATAAGGCCTTCTCAACCTGCGGGTCTCATTTGGCTGTGGTGTCACTATTCTATGGCTCTCTGATGGTCATGTATGTGAGCCCAGGACTCGGGCATTCTGCTGGTATACAGAAAGTTGCAACTTTGTTCTATGCTATGGTGACTCCACTCTTCAACCCCCTCATTTATAGCCTTCGGAATAAGGAGATAAAAGCAGCCCTGAGGAAAGTTCTGGGGCGTCTCGACATAACCCGAGATACACTAGATGATCCCTCCGTTATCAGGTCAGTATAGTCTCACAAAAAGCAATCAGGATTATATAGTTATTCAAACCTTCAAATATAAGTCTAGTGATATTAACTATGTCAGCTTATGAAATTAAACATCCATGGGGATACTTACAGAGTGGCCAGATTATATAGATAAATGGAAGTACTGGGTTCTACTTTGGCACTCAGAGTGTACATGAACTAGGGAATGGACACATCTGGGTGTTTTCTGGATAGTTCATATGGTTCTCCTGTTGTAAAAATTTCTGTGTTCTATTTGATAATTTAGGTTAACGGTTCTGGGATCAATTAAATTATGTCATTGTGTTTGTTTAGTTGTTGGTAAACAAAAGAAAGAAATTTTTTTTTCTGCTTATGGTTCTTTTCTTATTTGACTATATCATTTTGGTGATCTGGTCACCACTGCTAAATAAACCCTTAAAGCAATTATCCAAAATTTCTACAGGACCATAATGCTGTGCTAGCCTAATGATATTCAGACATATGTTGTTGGTTTTCCTTATACATTACCTCTTTCTAAGCTCCTTAAGGGGCAGATTCTAATTCTAACAACATCAATCAAAATATTCAGAAATACAGTTTTCTGAGTGTCAATATTTTTACTAAGTAAAGTTTCACCAAAGGCCTAATTGGTCAATTAATTGGGTTTTAGATAATCTCCTTTGGGCTTTAGAATATCTCCTTCTAAAAAATGCAGAGGGAAATGATCTACTTTGTAATAAATTACTTCAGTTCAAAAATATAAGTGACAGTTCATTGTTATTTGTTGCTGCGACAGTATTAAAATAACAGTAAGGAAAAATTTTAAGGACGAAAAGCATCCAGAAATCAATCACTTTACAGTGATACAATACACTTTACATTTTCATTTATACGTATGCTTTATTTAATATATCAAAGTTGTTCCTATATTATCATCAAGTTTTTAAACATTGTTTTTAGGAACTTTTAATTTTCCATTCAACTAGTATGTATGGATTGTAAAGTTTCATGTGGTGAGATCAATATTTTCCTAGAAGGAGGATTGTCCTTCCAAGTAGCTTGACTTTTGCAGGATATAAGAAAGGGAATTTCCAGAAAGGGGATTAGGAGAAAAATGCATGCACCACTACACAATAAGGATCACTTAGAATTATTATCCAGGGATTCAGACCCTCCTTCCAGCCACACCAATCCTTTTGTTATGCAGTACGGTTACTTCCATTCTTTTATTGCAAAAATTAACATCTCAATTAAATCTTGTAAAGATTTGTCATGATGATGTTTGCAAACTAGGTTAGGACTCATCATCTAACCTAAAACTGCTCCCGGAAAATCCAGGATGTACAACTACTATATGTATGTATCAATTCTCCCTCCAGGGTTTTTATCTTAGAACAGTTTCCTGAGAGAAATGGATTACTCAGTTCAAAAGATAAGACTGCACTTGTGATTTTTGCAGTGGACACAGGCTGATTCATATCATGCTTGACTTGACTGAAACTCTTTTTGAATTTTTTGGCCTGTTTTTAGAGTAATAATTAAATAAATTTGATTATGAAGAAATTAAAATATTTTTCCATCATCACAATCATTCATTTTTCCTGAGCAACACATGAGGTGCTTTGTTGAAGTTTGGGAAACAAATGTGTATTTAATTTTTCCATACACATTCATGAGTTTTGACTAAAATCCTAGGCTTTGTAGTGCTTCATTTTTTTTTTGTTGTTGTTGTTCTTTGTTTTTGTCTTTTAAGGATTTTCTAGCCACTAAATCATTCTGTCTTGCTGTTTATTTGGATATAAATATTTGCTCGACTATCAGCCTCCTAAAGTGGTATCATTGAGAAAAGGGCCTAGCTCTTGGTTTCCATCACTGTATTTATTTTCTTATTTTATGCTCAATACATGCATGGCAGAATGTATTACTTGCATATTTACTATCCATTTTTCTTATCTTCCTGCTTAATACAATCTCAATTCTTTTTTATATATAATTTTTATTTTGTTATATTAGTCACCATACAGTACATCCCGTTTTTGATGCAATGTTCCATGATTCATTATTTGCGTATAATACCCAGTGCACCATGCAATATGTGCCCTCCTTAATACCCTTCTATTCTGGTGGCAATGTACCCAGTTTGAAAAATCAAAATTAGCCTCCTTTATATAGGGGTGAATGTGTGGCACACTTCTGTTCAATCAAAAATGTAAGTGGAACATAGACTGGCCTCTATCCTGCTGTCTGCAGCTCCAGCTGTTATCTTAGGATGATAAGGTGACTTTGAGGATGAAAAGATATACTAAGAAGGATTTATCAAGAGCCAGGAGAGCTTGAGTTCCTGGTGGTATCTTGGAACTGCTTACCTCTGGACTGCCATGGGTTATCTATCTCTGGAAGTGTATATGTGGAGGGAAAAAAACCCCCAAATCTTTACCTTGTATAAGCTGCTGTTACTTGGGTTTCTGTTATACACAACTGAATCTAAGTCTAATATATACAACAATTCTGGATTCCTGGATAGATTTTGAGTTTCAAATATTTATTACATAAATCTTCATGTGATGTATGTAGTTATTGTCTTAATTTTTTGTTTTTATTTATTTATTTGACAGAGAGAGAGAGAGAGAGAGAGAGCACACAAGCAGGAAGAACAGCAGGCAGAGGGAGAAGCAAACTCCCCACGGAGCAGGGAGCCCAATGCGGGGCTCAATCCCAGGGTCCTGGGATCATGACCTGAGGCAAAGGCAGATGCTTAAATGACTGAGCCACCTAGGCACCCCTTATTATCTTAATTGAAAAGAAATTCCTATAAGCATTCCTCCTACATGCATACCTCCTCTACGGTATTCATTTATTAGATAAGTCCAGCCCTTTGGCCTGCATTGCCATGCAGTTCTGAGGGTAGTTACATAGAACATAGCCATAGTTTCCAAGAGAGAAGGTATTGGCACAGAATTCTTGCCAATATTAAAGTCAACAGAACTGGTTCCTTCGCTTACTCATGTGACTTTGGACGACATACTTGGTTTCATTAAGTCTCATCTATGAAATGAGTATGAGAATGTTTACCCAAACTTTGTCACAGAATTTGTGAAGATGAATTGAGAGACTGTGTCAAAGTGTTTTGTAAGTGATAAAGAGCTTTCCAAGTAAAAAATACTAGTATTAACCAAAATCAATTTCATAATACTATATATAAGATTTTATTCTGATTATCACAGCAATTTTGTGAGGAAGGTATTATGCTTAGCCTAAGTTTAAAGATTTAAAAAGCAAGCAAGAAAGGATAACTTGTCCATACTTCAGAAAAATGAATGATTGGAATGATGAAAAAATATTTTAATATCATCATAATCAAATTTATGTAATTGCTACTCCAAAAACAGGCAAAAGCAATTCAAAAAAAGTTTGAATCATGTCAAGCATGATATGAATCAGAGTGTGGGGAACCTTTCTAT
>NW_024424774.1:0-1428 GCF_017311325.1 Ursus maritimus | reverse complement strand
AGGCAGCCCACGTGCAGCAGATGTGGGAAATCGTTAGGTCGCAAATCTGTCCTCATTCACCCCCAGAGATGGTACAGTGGAGGGAAGAGGTATGTTTGCAGTGGATGTGCAAAGTCTATTAGCTCTAGCTCAGTGTTGATTACCCATAGGGTTGAACCTGGGGAAAGCTCTTACAAGTGTCGTGCCTGTGCAAAATCTTTTCCCTCTATGTCTACCCTCTGTTGTCATAAGAGATCTCATGCAGAGGAAGGACGGTATGAGTGTAGTGAATGTGGGAAATCTGTTACCAGTAGTTCCTCTCTCCGATCTCACCAGAGACTTCACAGTGGAGAAAGGCCTTATAAATGTAATGAATGTGGGAAATCTTTTGTTCGTAGTTCTGCTCTACGTAATCACCAGAGAGTTCACAGTGGAGAAAGGCCTTATGAGTGTACCAAATGTGGCAAATCTTTTATGAGTGGTCCTGGCCTCAGTTACCACCGGAGAGTTCACACTGGAGAAAAGCCTTATAAGTGCCATGAATGTGGCAAATCCTTTATGAGTAGTTCTGGCCTCGGTTGTCACCAGAGCATTCACACTGGTGAAAAGCCTTATAAGTGCAATGAATGTGGGAAATCCCTTGCTAGTAGTTCTGGCCTTCGTTATCACCAGAGTGTTCACACTGGAGAAAAGCCTTATGCGTGCATCGAATGTGGGAAATCTTTTATCCGAAAAATTACTCTTAGTGAACACATAAGGCTTCACTCAGGTGAACGGCCTTACGAGTGTAATATATGTGGGAAATCCTTTAGCCGAAAAATTACACTTAGTGAACACAGAAAGCTTCACTCCGGTGAACGGCGGTATGTGTGTAATGAATGTGGGAAATCTTTTACTGCTAGTTCTTCCCTCCGTTTTCACCAGCGAATTCACACTGGACAAAAGCCTTATCAGTGCAATGAATGTGGGAAATCTTGTACTACTAGTTCTGCTCTCCGTCGTCACCAGAGAGTTCACACTGGAGAAAGGCCTTATGAATGCTCTGAATGTGGGAAATCTTTTACTGCCAGTTCTACCCTCCGTTACCACCGGAGAGTTCACACTGGAGAAAGACCTTATGAGTGTAATCAATGTGGGAAATCATTTACTGTTAGTTATGGCCTCCGTTCACACCAGAGTGTTCACACTGGAGAAAGGCCTTAAGGTGCCCTGGATGTGGGATATCTTTTATAACTCCTAATGGTTTTAGATATCATAAGAGTCTTCACACTGAAGGAGGGGTTTAAAATAGCGTGGAAGGTGATACTTCTTTGATCAGTATAGTTCAGGCCGCATGACAACCTCTGTGAGGCAGCCACGTACCTGAAATGAATTTGATTCAGCCGAATGTCCTCAATGGAGTGATTTTGCATAAGTTCCCCCTATTTTTGGAAAATTTCAGAACCTGCA
>NW_024424773.1:0-1429 GCF_017311325.1 Ursus maritimus | reverse complement strand
CCAGTCTAGAGTGAGGCCCCCGGACCCAGCTGTGATTCCAACAGCTTCCAGTTCTGTGAGATATGCGCCCTCAGTGAGCATCCCCAGCTCCCCGGACAGGTGTCACACTCATGCTCCCCGAGAGGTCTGAAACTGAGGAATCTTTGTTCTTGCTCAACTGGTCAAGGCTGGATGAAGTGCAGGCCTCCCAGACTCCAGCTCTCCTGGAGATCAGAAACCACCACTAAAGCAATAATAAAGGGACATATTGTTTTGGAATCTTAAACGAAATTGTAAGAAGTGCTGTGACTTCTGAAAGCTGCTTGAGACCCCCGAGTCCTCCAGGGGCTTCATGCAGAGAGGCTGGGTCGGAAATACTGGTGCTTGGGGAAGACATCTGCTTTGGTTTCCAACATCAGGGAGATTTACTGAAAACCAGAGCCATGTCTAGGTGTCTGATCCGGTGTGTGATGCTCCTATTCAGTGGGTCACCCAGCATCATTCTGCACCTGGAAAAGTGCAGGCTCTCAGTGAAAATCCTGGTGGCTTCAGCAGCTAAGAAAATAAAACTTTTGAAATAAAAACTAGAGAGAGAAAATCTTTTTCATAAACATCAGAGAAAATTGGGGAAAATACTGTGACTAAATGATGGGTGTTTATGTGTCCCCCAAACATGTGACCGCTTGTGTTAGGTGTTGCTGAAGCACTCCCAGCCACGTGTGGCCCAGGAGAGGAGGATCACAGGATCAGATCCCTCTGAAAACCACGGGTCAGAGGCAGTGTCTTATGGGGTGGACCTGAGACCTCCAATATTCAGACACCTGAGTTGCTGCCCTCCCCACACAGATACATCCACACAAACACATCCACACACACAGACAGATACACAAGCAGATACACACATAGATACAGATACACACACAGATACACACACAGAGATAGACAGATATACACACACAGATACATCCACACACAAATACATACACACAGACAGATACACATACAGATACACACATAGAAACACACATAGATACAGACACACACACAGATACACGCACAGAGATAGACAGATATACACACACAGATACATCCACACACAAATACATACACACAGACAGATACACATACAGATACACACATAGAAACACACATAGATACAGACACACACACAGATACACGCACAGAGATAGACAGATATACACACACAGATACATCCACACACAAATACATCCACACAGACAGATACACATACAGATACACACATAGAAACACACACAGATACAGACACACACTGATACACAGATACACACACAGGCAGACAGACAGATACACAGACAGATATACATACACAGATACACACACGTGATATACACAGCCACGGATGCAAAAACATAGGCACACACAGAGAGACACACACAGACACACGATACACACACAGACACAGATACGT
>NW_024424772.1:0-1429 GCF_017311325.1 Ursus maritimus | reverse complement strand
TACAGAGGCCCATACGTTATAACTATGCTGTCAGCACACTTTAAAGGAAAGGTAGACTCTTTAATTCATTATAAAGAAGTAATTAGTAGCTCTGTGAGAAAAGCAAGTTGAATTAGACCTATCTTCATACGAAACAAGAAAAATAATTGTTAATGGGTAAAGCAATTTTAAGGTAAAAGAAACCCTAAGCCATAAAAATGAAGAAAGTATACCTTGAGTATACATCTGACCACTGAGGGGAAAGGAATGTCTAACAATGTAAAAATAATGGAAAAATCACAAAGGAAAAGCATAGTGGGCTTGACTCCATAACTACAAAGTCTCCCATATGTTCATCAGGATCCTTTGGAGAAGAGATTCATGACCGGTTAGTAAGTTGTCCTTATGCTTTGGAGGAGAAGGTAGGACACAAAAATTGACAGCAAAAGAGGAATTTGAAGATAAACTCAACAAATTAAAAAAAAACACTAAAAGATCTAAGAACTGGACCAATGCCATAAAAAATAGT
This sequence comes from Ursus maritimus, assembly GCF_017311325.1. Taxonomy (NCBI): domain Eukaryota; kingdom Metazoa; phylum Chordata; class Mammalia; order Carnivora; family Ursidae; genus Ursus; species Ursus maritimus. The sequence continues at coordinate 921 of NW_024424772.1, read as the reverse complement.
TCATACACATGGGAATAAAATAGCTACAAACTATATGCTTACTATTCTGCCTTATTTATATCAGTAGAAATGCAGGTTTAAGAAAACCATGAGACGCCATTACCAATCTGAAGAGTGAATTACATTTAAAGAATGAGAATGCCCAATGCTTATGTGGGTGTGGAAGATGGATATTATCTTGCTCAGCTGAGGAGTATAAATTATGACATTTCTGGAATGCAGTTTGGTAGTATGTGTTTATCAGGTTTAAAATGTATTCTTTGACCTAGAGATTGTATTGCCATTGTCCGAACACCAAGAAAACAACGAGAAAGGTAGATAAATAACTAACATTGAAGTGATAGTTATTATGCACCTGATACTTTGCAATAGTAACTCATGAAACCTTCACATCACTTCCCAGAGGCAGTATTGTTATTCTCTTTCCTGGGTAAAGAAACCGAAGAGCAGGGAGGGTAAGTGACTTGTCCGCAGTTATTCAGCTGGTAAAGAGTAGGATGAGGATTCAAATCCAGCCAGTCCTGGCATCAGAGGCCCTGCTCCACAAACTGATCTCTATCCCCTAATACAAGAAGACAGTTATGCAGGTTATTTTGTAATAACATATATCTTATAAATTACAATAGATGCATATCAAGGATATATGTAGCAATTAAGATGATGTGAACAAAGAGATTTTTGGGACACAGGAAAGTGCTCATTGATTAAGTGGAAAATGCAGGATATGAACATTTTTTAACATCTTAATTATTTGAAAACCATGCAGAAAAAGTACAAGAAAACATGTTAAAGTATTGTGCATATTGAGGTAATTTTCTGCTTTTCAATCTTCATTTTATAATGCCCTATATTGGGCATTATAATACTTTAGAAATAAAAAACAATTTTTGAGAAGGAAGGAAAGAGAAAGAAAGAAAGAAA
>NW_024424771.1:0-1429 GCF_017311325.1 Ursus maritimus | reverse complement strand
AGGTCACCGGGGACTCAGAGGGCCCTGCCCGTTCTCTCGCCTTGTGAGGACGTTGCCCCTAGCGGGCCGGGTCATGGTGGGGCGGCAGGGTGAGTCTGGAGCTAGGGCTCCTGGGTCCCCAATCCCCAGTGTGGTGGTGCCAGGCACTTGGGAGTGGTCCCTCTGGGGCCTACCTAGGGTTAGGGTTAGCCCAAAGGAGGCTGGCAGGCCCGTTCCACCGGCTGTGCGGGGAGAGGAGTGGTGGGCCGAGGTGAGGGCACTGGCGAGCGGGAGTGTGGGCCCAAGCGTTTTGGCGCGTGGGGGCCTTCGACAGTCGCCAGGGGCTCAGAGATCCATGCCCCTTCTCCCGCTCTGAATGACTGGCAGCGCCCCTAGCAGCCCGGGTGGTGGCGGGGCGGCTGGGTGAGTCTGGCGCTCATGCTCATGGGTCCCCAATCCCTGGCGTGGCGGAGCCAGGACCCTTGGAAAGGGCCCCTCCGGGGCCGACCTGGGTTTAGGGTTAGCTCCCAGGAGCCCAGCAGGCCCGATCTGCCAGCTGTGTGGTGAGTGGAGGGGCGGGCTGAGGTAAAGGTGCTGGCGAGCAGGAGCGTGGGCCCAAACGTTTTGGCGTAGGGGGCCTTTGAAGGTCGCTGGGGGCTCGGAGGGTCCTGCCCCTTCTCCTGCCCGGAAGGACCGGTGGCGCCCCTAGCAGTCCGGGTGGTGGCGGGGTGGCAGTGAAAGTCCGGCGCTGGGGCTAGATTGTCCCCAATCCAAGGCGTGACAGCGCCAGTCCCCTTGGGAGGGGCTCCTCAGGGGCCAAACTAGGGTTAGGGCTAGCCCCCAGGAGGCTGGGAGGCCAGATCCGCCAGCTGTGTGGCGAGCGGAGGGGTAGGCTGATGTAAGGGGGATGGCGAGCGGGAGCGTGGTCCCAAGCGCTTTGGCGTGGGGGCCTTCGAAAGTCGCTGGGGGCTCAGAAGGCCCTGCTGTTCTCCCGCCCTGAATGACCAGTGGTGCCCCTTGTGGCCCTGGTGGTGGTGGGGGGCATGGTGATTCCGGCGCTGGGGCTCAGGAGTCCCCAATCCTCATCGTTGCGGCGCCAGGCCCCTTGGGAGGGGCCACTAGGGAGTCGACCTAGGGTTCGAGTTAGCCCCCAGGGGGCCCGCAGGCCCGATCTGCCAACTGTGCAGCGATCAGAGGGGCGGGCCGAGGTAAGGGTGCTGGCGAGCGGGAGCGTGGGCCCAAATGTTTTGGCGTAGGGGGCCTTCGAAGGTCGCCGGGGGCTCGGAGGGTCCTGCCCCTTCTCCTGCCCCGAAGGACCGGCGGCGCCCCTAGCAGGCCGGGTGGTGGCGGGGTGGCAGTGAAAGTCCAGCGCTGGGGCTAGATTGTCCCCAATCCAAGGCGTGAGAGCACCAGTCCCCTTGGGAGGGGCTCCTCAGGGGCCAAACTAGGG
>NW_024424770.1:0-1429 GCF_017311325.1 Ursus maritimus | reverse complement strand
CAAAACAAAGCATTACCTTAACTCCTCCACAATTGCCATTGTTCAGCCCAAAAGAAGGTGCTATTGAATGTCTCAGCGACTGGCAAAAGCCATGTCTCTTTTTACCCTATTTTCTGTGTTTCTTGAATGGAGCACTTAGGTTACTGAAATGGCAAAACCTTTGGTTTCAACCAAAGTGGAATGCCCCAGGGGAGGCACTAAGAAACAGCCCTGCAGAGAGCAGCTTCAGATGGAACACGGACTCCTTCAGACATCTAGCCATCACCCTCAGTCTTTAAGGCCTCCTTCCTTTCATGAAATGACACGTCCATCTCATCAGGTATTAGCCCGGAGCAAAGAGCAGTGGACACAAAGGGTCTCTGTGGGTCATGGTAAGAATAAGTTCACATGGGCCCTTGACGACATGGAAAGTGTCTCACAGTCCCTTATGCCTCTCCAAACTCCTAGCAGAGCCAGGGCAGACATACATATTTTTGTTGACGCTACTAAAAGAAAATGAGATTCCACACAGAAACATACATAGCAGGGACTTGTCTCTAATACATACCTGGATTCCCTTGGCCTGCTTAGTGCCGCTATGGTAGGCACTCAGTAATCACTTGCTTGTCAATCAACAGCTTGTCAATCAACAGCTGCCCCTAGACATTGATGACATCTTAAGAAAAGGTGTTACTAGGTCCCCATCCAATAGTCTCAAGGTTTTATTCACATTTTTGTATTTTTACTCTGACCTCTCCATCTCATTCAAAAATTCATTATATGCCTCCAAATCTACCTTATAAAGAATGTCTGTAACTTCATCATTTTTCCATCTATAAAAAAATAGATATGAGGATTTTTTTTAAAGATTTTATTAATTTATTTGACAGAGAGAGAGGCAGCAAGAGAGGGAACACAAGCAGAGGGAGTGGGAGAGGGAGAAGCAGACTTCCCGCTGAGCAGGGAGCCCGACGCAGGGCTTGATCCCAGAACGCTGGGATCATGACCTGAGCCGAAGGCAGACGCTTAACGACTGAGCCACCCAGCCGCTCCAATATATGATGATCTTTGACAAGGTTGCCAATACCACTTAATGTGAAAAGAACAGTCTCTTCACAAATGGTGCTGGTGTTGGTGCTGGATGTCTACAAGCAAAGGAATAAAGTTGGACCCTTACCTTACACCATATACAAAAAATAACTCAAAATGGAATAAAGACTTAAATATAAGACCTAAAACTGTAAAAACTCCTAGAAGAAAACGCAGGGGAAAAACTTTATGTCATTGGACTTAGCAATGACCTCCTGGATAGGACACTAAAAGCACAGGCCACAAAAGCAAAAATAGACAAAAGCGTTTGTGCAACAAAAGGCACAATCAACAGAGTGAGATGCAACCCATGGAACAGGAGAAAATATCTGCAAATCATTAATGTGATAAGGAGCTAATA
>NW_024424769.1:0-1430 GCF_017311325.1 Ursus maritimus | reverse complement strand
TGAAGATTGGCAAGCGTGTGTCTTTCTGCCTTTGACATTGCCTAGCCAGTCTCAGCAGCAACCCAACCTCACAAGGGCCTTGCACTGCCATCTGCCACGCCTGAGTCCTTCTAGGTTTTAAACTCTGATAAAGTGAGTAAAGCAGATTTTCCATTTTATTTCACATTACACTTTGGGCACCGGTGAATAATGATTTCATGATAATTAAATAGTATAAGTAATCATTAATTTTACTAAAAAAATGATATTAGCCTACAAAATAATATTTAAAATTAATTTGTTTCACTGTAAATATATGACACAAATCATGTCAAGCTTTTTAAAAAATAAATCAAGGAAGCATTATCACCATAGATAATCTAATATGAATATCATATAGATATTGAGAAGGAAATATCTTTAGAATTTTGATGTAATTTTCCTTTCCTATAGGCAATAGGCTTTATGCTTTTCATCAGAGGAGTAAACATCCCAGCGAGATTAGCAACTTAATCAAGGAAATATGACTCTTCCACTGATTGGTTTATTTAATTTGTTTATTTATATATGTTCATTCTTTCATTGACTGATACTTGTTTACTTTCTACATGTGAGAAACTTTTTTTTAAGTACTGGCCACATAATGAATTATACCCTGGTAAACAAAAAAGAGACCCTCAGGAAGCTTATACATTCACACTCTCATAAGACATGAAAAACAAAAACGAGGACAAAAGATGTAGCGGTGCTGTAAGCTAGAAATGCTGGTGTACACATTCCAGAAACTTTGACAGACGTACTAATTATAGCACCGGCAAGATTGGATTCAAAGAAGACCAAACTACTCTCTTGTCCACAAAATAGTAGACTTCTTGGGAGTAAGCAAAATCTTAAGAAGAAAATGAGCTGAATGGGATATTGATTTTTTTTGGGTGGGGTATTGATATTGATATTGAAGATAATATGTTCTTGTTACCAATCTGTTAGCAAGCTTTCCTGCTTTCTGAAGCTGCACTGACTAAGGAATTTGGGGTTCTTAATCAATGGGGCTCTTAATAAAAATTCATAGAGGTATTAAAGAATATATACTCAGCAACTATCATATATCTGAGAATATAAAAGCAATGATCAAGTAAAAATGATCTCTGTTTTCATGAAGCATACTAGTGGGGATAATTGATAGCTAACATAATAATCGATAATAGAAAATAAAAAAACTGCAATATAAAGTATATGCTGCACCAAATAACGGGACAAGAGAGACAAAGGTAAATCTCGACATTAAATAGGGTGGCATCCTTCACACCTTCTCCTATATTCCCCACGCATTGCACTATCAGGCTTAATACATACTTCTGACATCTTTGCTAAATGAGATTAAATTTGGAGGAGGACACACTTTTATAACAGATGTGGAAAGCAGAAGTGAGAGAGAAGCCACCTTCTTGCTA
>NW_024424768.1:0-1430 GCF_017311325.1 Ursus maritimus | reverse complement strand
TTGAACCCTTCATGTAGGTGACGTTTCCTTGTGCCTTGCTGTGCATTGTCATGTTTACTACTTAAGTGGACCATGGGTTACTTCTCAAGACTGTCCTGTATGGTTCTTTTTGTAGTGTTTACATCTTTACCACCTGCCCCCCTCCCATGCGCTTTGTTGAGGTATGATTGACAAATAAAATTATATTATTGAAATTAGAGTGCATAACGATTTGATACACATTAGGAAACTTTTTTTAGATTTATTTATTTATTTGAGAGAGAGAGAGCGCGCGCAAGCCAAGGGGAAGAGGAGAGGGAGAGAGAAACCCATGGTGACTCTGCCCTGAGCTCGGATCCTGAGGCAGGGCTTGGTCTCTCCACCCAGACATCAAGACATGGGCCGAAACCAAGAGTTGAACGCTTAACTGACTGGCCACCCAGGTGCCCTTACATATGAAATTATTGACAAAATGAACCCATTGAACACAACATCGCTTGACATAATTACGTTTTTTGTTAGTGGTGGTTCGAAAGCTTAGTATCTACTCCAATAGCAAATTTCAAGCGTACGATAGAATATTATCAACTGCAGTCAACATGCTGTATATTAGATCCTCAGGACTTACCTTGTAAATGTTAGTGTGTACCCCTGACCAGCAGCTCCCCATTTCCCTCAGTTTATAGCTTCTGGCATTCTACTTTCTGTTTCTCTAAGTTTGACTGACTTCTTGTCTTAATAAGTATCCACATAAGTGGGTTTGTACCCTGTATCCACGTACAGGGTTTGTGTTTTGCTGTGTGGCTCATTTGACTTAGCATGGTGTTTCTCAGATTCGTCTGTTTCGTGGTCATTGTAGTGTTGCCTTCGTGTTTATGGCTGAATATTCCTGCATGTTGTGTGTGTACTAAATGTTCTTTGTCACTTTATTTATTTATTTCTCTATTTAGTTACAGTTTGTTTTTTTATTCTCTCTCTCTCTCTCTCTCTTTTCATATAGAGTCCGTACCCAGTATGGGGCTTAAATCCACTACCCTGAGATCAAGAGTTGCATGCTCTGTGGACTGAGTAGGCCACGTGCCCCCCGTTTGTCAGTATAAACACTCACAGACTTACTGATGTTTCCGTGTATTGGCTATGTGAGCAATACTGCAGCGGATACTCATGTTCAGATACGTTGTGGAGATACTGATTTGTTTCCTTCGGATACATACTAGAAATGGCCGTGGTGGACTATATGGTAGTTTTATTTTCAGTTTTTGGTGGGTCTCCTAATATTTTCCATAGTGAATTCCCCGCTTACATTCCCAGCAGCAGTATTCACATGTTATTTTTTTCTGCACATCCTGACCAACCTGTTGCCTCTTGTCCTTTGGTAATAGCCATTGTAACAGGTAGGAGGTGATATCTTGTGGTTTTGGTTTTCATCTCCCGGAGGATTCGTGATTGTG
>NW_024424767.1:0-1430 GCF_017311325.1 Ursus maritimus | reverse complement strand
TAATATGTCTCTTAAAAATGAATAACAAAATTAGGTGAGAATTGTATAGAGGGAAATAAAAATTAAAATCTAGGAATTGATAGTAACATACTGTTTTGGGGATTCTTTTTTAACCTTCAAGCCTTAGTTTTAGATCTCACGTTTATCCTTTTCTTTGGTAAATATGAAAAATAAACTATTCTTTGTTCTTTTTTACTAAATTATAGCATGTAAATCACTCAGTTTATAAAGCAGAAAAGGCATTGAGAAGAAATGCTGATAATTCTAAGCCATGGCTTTTCTAAATCCTTTTTAGATTGTTTATTGATCTGTATTTACTTGAGAGCCTAATGACATGTTCACAGTACACATTTCATTCTTTATGAAGCAGTGGCCTTACTTATTGTATTTTTGTTACTGAAAAGGCAGTACATAAAATGGCACTGCTTCCAGTTCTAAAGAACTTTTACTGGTTACTTGGATTTCCTTCAGTGTGAAAGTATCTGTGTATATCCTCTTTTTTTATAAACGGTAGCATGATATACATACTTTTGTAACCTGCTTTTTTCCTATACCTGTATATTGGCAATCTTTGTATGTCAATACATATCACTCATTCTTTTTGGAATAGCAGTTACGAGTATTCACTAATTCAGTGTTGGCAGCAACTTTGTAGAACATAACTGCCACAAATCAGGACAATTGACTATATTTTAGTAGGCAAAAATGGAGTCATAACATAGTTTCTTATTGGAGAAATAGATTGTGAGAATATTTGATGCTCATTTGTTTCCCTTAGGACAGCAGCGTTCTCGGATGCTAGCTACTCTTTTTAAGGATGAAAGGTGCCAGCAACTTGCTGCTTACGGGATCCTAGAGAAAATGTACCTAGACAGGATCATCAGAGGAAATCAACTTCAAGAATTTGCTGCCATGTTGATGCCTCACCAAAAAGCAACTACAGCTGATGGTAACGATCATGTCTTATAAATTTGTGGGAGTAAATATTTAGGTACACACTAGTGGAAAGTGTGTTAAATTTGAAGCATCTTGATATCTTTCTGTAACATTTTTCTGTTAACACTTGATGACCAAAAAGGAGTATTATATTGACTGAAAATGAGTACTATATACAGACGGTTTGAATTATAAAAATAGCCCTATTGGAAAGCATATTGTAGGATAATGCGTTTTTGGTAATTGTAAGGGCAGAGTGCCTGGTTTTTAAAAAACTCAAACCCTTTGATAAGTACCTTAATTAATTTTAAGCATCAGTTTTTAACGGTATAATTATCCAGTCCTATTTTAGATAGAGTAAAATTTGGCACAGTAGCTTGCTTAACGTTATTCAGGGTGGAAGTGTTGCTAGTAAGAATAAACTTGGTGTCATGTTTCCTAGTTAAGGGATGTATTTGCTTTGTCAGGCTACCTTTTCCAGAAAAGTTTTTAAT
>NW_024424766.1:0-1430 GCF_017311325.1 Ursus maritimus | reverse complement strand
CACACACACACACACACACACACACACAAGCGCGCTCAGCACGCCCATCCAGTGTTCCACACCTCCAGCTCCAAGATGCCCCCTGGGCTGTGCCTGTGTTTGTGTCTTATATGCTTGTCCTCTGGTCTGTCCCTTTGAAGACACCTTTATTTCCTGTGGCCAGTCTTGTCCCTGGAGGAGAGGGGCCAGTTCATCCAGGTTCGGAGCCCTTGCCCTGCACATTTCTCTGCATCTCAGCACTGCTTCCCTTTCCCGGGCAGCTCCTCCTCCTGGAGCTCTCGAATTTAACCCATTCCTCCCCAAGGTGTGTTGATTTTGATTGGGTTATTGGGGAGCAGTTTCCAGCTGGGGGCTTTTCCAGGGGAGGTATATCAAAATGGTGGGGGTGGGTGGTTTGGAAAAAGCCCAGCCTCTTGGTTAGCTATCTATAATGATTCTAGAAAGTGCTGGGGGTGGGTGGAAGGGAAGGGTTGCTAGGGAGGAGTGGAAAGGGGGACTTGATCTCCTGTGGAGTGTGAGATTTTGTTTTTCCAGTGGGGGCACTGATGGGTCAGACTGCGCCAGCTCCATTGGATACCTCAGCTGACTCCAGCAAAAGGGGCCTTGGATTGGAGCTCCTGGTTATTGGGGGATCTCCTGGCCCTAGGTCCTGGGAAGGGAGGAGGGTTTGGAAGATGAGTGACTAAAGCAGTTGTGGGGTCCAATGATTGTCAGAATTGAAGCCTGTTTCTGCTGGGGAGACCCAGGTCGGCTCTTGGCAAGGTTATGTGTATGTGCCCTGCACTTTCTTTGACTACGACCGCTTCACACCACTCTCTGGCCATGGACAGACAGGTAGGGCACAGGGGGAATCTGTCATCTCTATTATTTTATGCTTGAAAAAAGAGGGAAGAAAAAAGCAAGCTGGAGGATTGGTTTATTGATTAAGAAGTGTAATAAATGGTTGGGTATCAGAAACAGTAATCCCTAACCTCTTTTAAAAAATATGAATAATTTCCTTGCTCTTTTGCTAGATCTGAATTAAGTATTAAAAGAAAGAGAGTTTATTTAAGGCTTGGGAGAGATTTTGCAGACTCTGCCTGAAGTTGACTAGGGGCTGCGTTTGTGACTTGGAGCTCTGCAGGCCCCAGGTGGAAAGACCCGGGCTTGATCAAGATCTCAAGTGCTCTTGGGTGAGAGGGTGGGGAAATAGGTTGTCTGAAATCAGGAATTTCAGTCCCTTGCAGGCTAATTGTTTTTATGGGCAGCAGCTGTAAAGGAAAGAGGTGGATCTTTTGGGATGCATTTGAAATGTATATTAGGTATTTAGTGGTGGTTTTTGTGGCCCGGGTGCCCCCCAGGGGAGGCTGCCCACCCCCTCTGGGGGGACCAGTGAGCGGGTGGCCTGCTTCCCTTGCGGAGAGGGGCGTTGCAGCCTTGGCCCCTGTAGT
>NW_024424765.1:0-1430 GCF_017311325.1 Ursus maritimus | reverse complement strand
AAAACCAAGAGTTGGATGCTTAACCAGCTGAGCCACCCAGGGGCCCCATACTTTGCTACTTTGGGAAAAAACGAGTGATGACATTGTCATAGCTTCTTACAGAGCAAAAGAGCTGCACTGGTACGCCTCATTTTAACCCATTTCCTGATGGAGTTACTAAGTGGCTCCAGAACTGTACTTAGACCTTGGGAACTAGTTGGAAAACAAACAGGTTGCAGTTGTCTTCCAGAAAGATCCAGCTAACTGGCACAAAAACAGAACACCAAGTTCTCGGTAGTTTCACATAGGAAAGGAAATAAATCTGGGGATTGGCAGGGAGGAAGATAGTCCTTAGTACATGAATTGTTGACATTTTATATCAATTTTTTGAAGCTGCTTTTATAGACCCACTTGACAGTGGAGACTTTTCCTTTCACAAATAAGGGTGCATTATAAAATGCCACCTTGTGTCATACTGTTATATTTCAGGATTATTCAGTTTTTCTGTCTGGAGCCATTTTCTATTTGCCTTGCAGTGCCAGAAGTAGAAGGAGAGGCAGAGAGTATCAGCTCCCTGTGCTCACAGATCACCAATGCCTTCAGCACACCCTCCGAGGATCCCTTCTCATCTGCCCCAATGACCAAACCAGTGACAGTGATAGCACCGCAGTCTCCTGCCTTTCAAGGTTGGTGCCCTCTTGACCCGTTCAGTTGTTCTCTTTGGAGCTTGTACTTATGGCACAGGCTCACTGACTCTAGGTTGGCATCCTGAGCTTCCCAGGAGCTGGTCAGACCCATTAATTTCCCTGTCTGATAATGTCTCAGATTCGTTAATTCGCCTGTTCCACAATGTCTTTGTGCTCTGTCCCCACTCCTGGGTCCTAGAGTGTCTGCATTCATCATTTTGCACGTACCTGTCATCTTTGCTCCCATTCTGTTAGGAGCTTTTGTAGTCCCCAACCCACGGCTTTATTTGCCACTTAACTGTTAAGTGTCAGAGTATCCAGCTAGTTCTCTAGAAGCAGCAGTCCTCAGAGTTGGTTCCAGTGTATGCTTTCTTTAGCAGAGTGGTTCTCAATCCAGTGCAATTTTGCCCCCTTGGGGGAACATTTGGCATTCATTGGTGACATTTTTGGGTGTAACAGCCTGGGGGGTGGTTGCTCCTGTCATCTGCATAGAGCCTCGGGGTGCTCCAAAACGTCCTTCAGTGCACGCAATAGCTGCCCTCACCACGACAGATTATCTGGCCCAGATTGTCAGTAGTGTCGAGGCTGAGAAGCCTGGACTCACCTAGTCTCCACCCTGTCACAAGAGGCTCATAAAGAAAAAAGGCATTTCTTTTGGCTCTTTAGTTCATTTCATCTACTATAACAAGTGTCCTAAAATTTGCCTTTGTAAAGGCATTGAGGAGATACTAAAAGTTGTTTTCATAGATGCCGAGTTAATAGTTG
>NW_024424764.1:29109-29731 GCF_017311325.1 Ursus maritimus | reverse complement strand
TTCCTCTTAGGGTTCGGTTTAGGGTTAGAGTTAGGGTTAGGGTTAGGGTTAGGGTTAGGGTTAGGGTTCATGTTCGATTGAGGGTTCAGGTTCGGGTTAGGGTTAGGGTTATGGTTAGGGTTAGGGTTCGGGTTAGGGTTCGGGTTAGGGTTAGTGTTCCTCTTAGGGTTCGGTTTAGGGTTAGGGTTAGGGTTAGGTTTGGGTTAGGCTTTGGGTTTGGATTCGGGTTCGGGTTAGGGTTAGGGTAGGGTTAGGGTTAGGGTTCGGGTGAAGTTAGGGTTAGGGTTAGGGTTAGGGTTAGGGTTAGGTTCGGGTTAGGGTTAGGTTACGGGTTCGTGTTAGGTTTCGGGTTCGCGTTCAGGTTAGTTTTAGGGTTAGGGATCGGGTTAGGGTTAGGGTTAGGGTTAGGGTTAGGTTCGGGTTAGGGTTAGGTTACGGGTTCGTGTTAGGTTTCGCATTCGCGTTCAGGTTAGGTTTACGGTTAGGGATCGGGTTAGGGTTCGGTTTCGGGTTAGGGTTAGGGTTAGGGTTCGGGTTAGGGTTCGGGTGAGGTTTAGGGTTTGAGTTCGGGTTAGGGTTAGGGTTAGGGTTAGGGTTAGGGTTCATGTTCGGTTGAGGGTTC
>NW_024424764.1:27545-29046 GCF_017311325.1 Ursus maritimus | reverse complement strand
GGGTTAGGGTTACTGTTTCGTTTAGGGTTAGGGTTAGGGTTAGGTTTGGGTTAGGCTTTGGGTTTGGATTCGGGTTCGGGTTAGGGTTAGGATAGGGTTCGGGTGAGGGTTACGGTTCGGGTGAGGTTTAGGGCTAGGGTTAGGTTTAGGTTTCGGGTTAGGGTTAGGGTTCAGGTTAGGGTACGGTTAGGGTTAGGGTTAGGGTTAGGGTTAGGGTTAGGGATAGGGTTAGGGTTAGGGTTAGGGTTAGGGTTAGGGTAGGGTTAGGGTTAGGGTTAGGGTTAGGGTTAGGGTTAGGGTTAGGGTTAGGGTTAGGGTTAGGGTTAGGGATAGGGTTAGGGTTAGGGTTAGGGTTAGGGTTAGGGTTAGGGTTAGGGTTAGGGTTAGGGTTAGGGTTAGGGATAGGGTTAGGGTTAGGGATAGGGTTAGGGTTAGGGATAGGGTTAGGGTTAGGGATAGGGTTAGGGTTAGGGATAGGGTTAGGGTTAGGGATAGGGTTAGGGTTAGGGATAGGGTTAGGGTTAGGGATAGGGTTAGGGTTAGGGATAGGGTTAGGGTTAGGGATAGGGTTAGGGTTAGGGATAGGGTTAGGGTTAGGGATAGGGTTAGGGTTAGGGATAGGGTTAGGGTTAGGGATAGGGTTAGGGTTAGGGATAGGGTTAGGGTTAGGGATAGGGTTAGGGTTAGGGATAGGGTTAGGGTTAGGGATAGGGTTAGGGTTAGGGATAGGGTTAGGGTTAGGGATAGGGTTAGGGTTAGGGATAGGGTTAGGGTTAGGGATAGGGTTAGGGTTAGGGATAGGGTTAGGGTTAGGGATAGGGTTAGGGTTAGGGATAGGGTTAGGGTTAGGGATAGGGTTAGGGTTAGGGATAGGGTTAGGGTTAGGGATAGGGTTAGGGTTAGGGATAGGGTTAGGGTTAGGGATAGGGTTAGGGTTAGGGATAGGGTTAGGGTTAGGGATAGGGTTAGGGTTAGGGATAGGGTTAGGGTTAGGGATAGGGTTAGGGTTAGGGATAGGGTTAGGGTTAGGGATAGGGTTAGGGTTAGGGATAGGGTTAGGGTTAGGGATAGGGTTAGGGTTAGGGATAGGGTTAGGGTTAGGGATAGGGTTAGGGTTAGGGTTAGGGTTAGGGTTAGGGATAGGGTTAGGGTTAGGGTTAGGGTTAGGGTTAGGGTTAGGGTTAGGGTTAGGGATAGGGTTAGGGTTAGGGATAGGGTTAGGGTTAGGGTTAGGGTTAGGGTTAGGGTTAGGGTTAGGGTTAGGGATAGGGTTAGGGTTAGGGTTAGGGTTAGGGTTAGGGTTAGGGTTAGGGTTAGGGTTAGGGTTAGGGTTAGGGTTAGGGTTAGGGTTACGGTTCGAGTTAGGGTTAGGGTTAGTGTTAGGGTTAGTTTCGGGATAGGGTTAGGTTATGGGTTCGTGTTAGGTTTCGGGTTCGTGTTCAGGTTAGGGTTAGGGTTAGGGATCGAGTTAGGGTTAGGGTTAGGGTTCGGGTTAGGGTTC